>NC_035446.2:130698898-130861483 GCF_002127325.2 Helianthus annuus | reverse complement strand
CTATGACGGTGTGTTTGAAGTTTTTATGGAATGTTAGGGTTTAGATATTGTTTTTTGGTGATTTTCACTCTGTTATTTGTGGGTTTTGAGTGTATTTTATGGCTTTAATTGTGGTGTTTTATGACTTTGTTCACTTTATAGAAAAAAATGGACTTTGTAGCCGAACCTCACCCTATATATATATGGATTGGTTAACATGAGAACCAAGTTGAGTTGCGAGAACCGTAGGAACCAATAGAGACCATTGATCTACTCCGTGTTAATGGTTGAGATTAAAAGACAAAAAAAAAAAAAAAGAGTGATGGTTTCAAGTTCATTAATGACTTTTTGTTTTCTATTGAATAAAGGACATTTTGGTAATTTACTGTGGGGGGAATTTCACATCGTCAATAATTTCATTCCTGCATGCATATCAGAGGTCAAATCTCCCCACTTCCCTCCCCTACACTACCTTCCCTCTCTCGGTGAGTTATAGATGATCTAGAAGCAAAAATCCGCTTTTGTTTTCCCCATCACATGAGACCCAATCCAATCGGACAGAGCAACCGGTGTTGACGAGTTCGTTGGCAGCTACAACACCTATTACGACCCCCCACTACCAGAGCAACGTACAGAACTACAAAATTGTCCGCGTCGGTTGATCAACTGAAAGCGGATCATCAATTTTTCGGGAAAAAACGCCGCTGAACTACGTTCACCTGGTGAAAAAAGGTTAGGTGTTATTATTGCTATAGTTACTGATGTGTCTGTATTTGTTAGTCCGACTGGAAACAAGGGTGTTATTATTGCAAAACAGGGGGGTTGTTTGTGGGTGCATGTCAGATTCTAGGGTTTCACGTGATGAAGGTGTTAAATGGATTAAATATTTGATGTTTTTGCTGGATTGATTGGCTTTTTAAGTGTAAGTTTGATATTATAAAAATACGGTTTGTTGTTCTTGTTAATGAACATGAAACATGGTCGCAACCACCCGCGGGTCTAGTCATGGGAAGCAGAAGATTGATGAGACAACTAAACTGATATACCTCAGTTCAGGTAACAAAAATGGGTCCGCTACATCCTGCTTTTATTATTTGGTATGTTATACGTAATGATGGTTTCACGAATGTTGCAGAGAATGAGGGTCGACAGAAGAGAAGGAGATATAAGGAAACGGATAGCGATGTGTCATCAAACTCGGAAGATGATAGCTACATTCCAAAGAGAGTTCTTGACACACAGTCTTCGATAAAGAAACGTAAAGAGATTGTGACTATTTCTGATGGGTCTGCGGGGTACGAAAAGAGACGAAAGGCCGTCAAAACAAATGAAATACTGAGCCTAAAGACGTGTTCCTCGCCAAAGCAGTTGTACAATGCAATTTCATGCATGTCACGGAGGCAGGAGGAAGCTGTCAGGGAAATGGGTTTAGGTGGCCTGCTGGGATTTGTTGTGGACGGCATCCCTGAAAAGCTCGGCTATCATGTTGTTGAACAATATGACGCTGATAATCTGACTTTGAATATTGGAAAGACCGAACTGGTTGTCACCGCATCTTTGATCAGCAAGCTGTTAGGTATCCGTGAAGGAGGTTTGAGCTTTGGGGACCTTCAGCCATGGAAGACACTACACCCGTCGTTGAAGGGATAGCGTGCTAGGTACCCCCAGGCTTTTACGTATCCCCAACTTTAGTATCCAACGAGATCCAACAAGACAATTATGATGACATGATGTTCTTCCGCATTGATTTCATGTTGCTTTTCTTGACGACGATGGCTACGTCACAGATGAATGGATATGTTAATGACAAAATTTTGAAACGTCTAACGGCTGATACACACTTCGAAGAGTACGACTGGTGCGCTTACATCGTAGAATGTTTATGCAAATGCAAGAAAAAATGGAAGCCAAAGACCCGAATAGTTGGTGGGCGGGGCCCCTCAGTATGTTGACGTTAAGTCTCATAAAAATAGTGATTTGCGAAAAAGATCCATGTGGTTAACGACCTGGTTTGTTGTGTAGTTGTTGTATGTTGATAGCACATAGCTCCCTGCGATGAACACCAAGGCTGGCGTTAGGGCTATTCAGTTCTGGACTAAGGATATGTTGTCACGTCGGCAAGATTACGAGATCAAGAATGGTGGATTTGGTCATGGTAAATTGAAGGCAATAAATGTTGGTGCTGTTGATGTAGGGCTTGACGACGACAAGGAGGCGTTTGGGAACACACAGGTATTTTGCGTTTAAAACTTTTTCCCCGTACTTTTTTAAAGCCTTGTGTACTTGTAACAGGATTTTGTAGACTGCATTAAGAAATGGGTAACTATGATGGCTGCACTTCGGGTTAAGATTGAAACACACTTAGGTGCTCGTTTAACGGAGGAACCAAACAACACGGTGTTTCTTGGGTTAAAGCGTAGGTACGTTGAGGTGTTGGATGATGAGCCGATATGGCCAGCGGAAGGATTGGACAGTTTTGTAGAGGGCCAAATGTTCAATCAAGCATCACCAACCGGTATAGCGAAAACACCTTCCCACGAGGGGTTTTCAACGAAACATGTATCTGAAAATGTCACAGACCTGATGTCAGAGGAAGCCACTTTGAAGACAATAGCACAAATACTGGTTGAGTTGAATGCATATTCGACAGAAAAGGCATGCACGCGCAAAAAAAGAGATCACTCAGACGACTAAGTGGTATGTCCTTATTTTAAAAATATTAGTGATTGCCCTATCGCTCACCCCCAAAGTATGTTTCCTGTTATTTTATTCATAACCTTAAGTTGTGAACAGGCGTCAAAGTGATTGACAGTTTGGAAAATGTGGAGGCAGTTGCATTGGGTGACGATGATACTGGTACGGTTGATCTAGGTGTGTCCACACCTCTTGTTCCACCAGTGGATCAGAATTACGGAGGGTTTGAGGGTATGAGAAGTTTGGAACCAATTATGGTGGGTAGTGATGAGTGGGACACGGTGGATTTAGCTACCTCTACACCTCCAGTTCGGTGTGTGGAAAACATTTCTGATTTCAGAGGGTTTGAGATGGAGAAAAGTTTCAAGACAGTAGCGTTGGGCAATGACGAATGGGGTACGGTTGATTTGAGTAACTCTACACATAATGTTACAAGTGTCGAAGTCGTTTCTGGTGTGTCGGGAAGGCATGTAATAGATACGATAGGCACAATGGTGGAGGGAAGAGTGACCGGTTTAAATGAATTACCGGGAGTTAAGGGCAGGATGATGGACGTTGTGGTAGTGAGAATGAAAACATAGATTCAATTGAACCCGTGGGCTTGGGAGTTGAAACACATGTTGATTTTCCACAAGACAGCCTGAGTTCGAAGAAGGAAACGTTAGCCATTATGAGTGTTTTGGATAGCATTACCGGGCTGCTAAATACAGGTATTAGGAAAAAAAATATGTTATTTGTCCATTAGGTTATCCATTCCGTGTTAAAGTATTTTGGTAATCAGGTGCAAATAGAAGCTGTGAAGGATCACGCGTGGGGCCTCCGCCATGTGCGAATGTTGACATACGGCCTCACGTTGTTTGTGCACTGTACGCGCCAGGTCGGGGTAATCCCGCAGCATGCACGCCGTCGGCCAGACCTCTTGATGTCGCTCTCGTTGAAGGGTGGACAAAAAGTTTGATAACAACGAGGGTACCAGGTAATTTCGTGCACTTTTCTTATAATAAAAAAAGTCGCCTGTGATAAAATAACGAAAGATTTTGAAAACCCCAATGATACTTTTGCAGAAATTGAAAGACCGCAGGGCACAGTACAGGACGTGGGTTGTGTCAGTGGGGAACCAGGTCCGTCATTTTTTGGCCCATTCTATACACACCCCCCTCCTTCCTGATTACACCCCCCCTTGTGAGAGGAAAACTGTCGGTCCCACACAGGCCCCACCTGTAAGTATGTGAGAGGAGGGGGTGAAAAAAGTAAATAGGGGGAGTGTAGAAAGTAGCACCCCATTTTTTTTTGTCTATATATATTTGTTAAATAAAATACTTGTTTTAGGCCTTCCTAACACAATCTTCATGTTCGGAAAGGCTCATTCTATACGCACCCCCCACCCTTCCTGATTACACCCCCCCTTGTGAGAGGGAAACTGTCGGTCCCACGCAGGCCCCACCTGTAAGTATGTGAGAGGAGGGGGGTGAAAAAAGTAAATAGAGGGGTGTAGAAAGTAGCACCCGTTGGGAAAATGTGTGGACGTACGGCACTCGGTACAGAATCATAAATTTACTGTTGGTACTTCGATCGGACGGCAGGATCAAAAAATGATTTAGACCATGGTGGGTATAAAAAAAAAAAAAAGGAAAGCTCATTTAATTTCATTATGTTTGTTTGTTTGTTTTTTTACATGTTGTTTTAAAAATCTGTTGTTGGTTTTTTGAAAGAAAATACCGGAACTGTGGTTGACGTGATGAGCCAACCAAGCTTCAGCTTAGGTATAACTCAGGACGACGTGTGTTACAACGAGAAAAATTCTAGTGTGTATATCACTGAGTTATATACACTGAAGTAATTAGCTTCATTATTTTATATACATAGCGTGTGTTTTAAAAAAATTTAGGTGCAGGTGAAACAATAGTGGGGAAGAGAATAGAGGTAGGTGGTGGAATAGGTCCTTCTGGAGCAAGTAGCCCGGCAGTGCCCACGTCAAGCCACCCAAGTTTCAGTGGCTGGATTCCCACTGTCGGTGGTGATCAAAGAGAGCCTTCAGATGAGAGTGGTGAAATGGGGGGGGGGGGGGGGGATGGGATTTGTTGCAGGTTCAAACACGGCATCTGTTATACAGTTGCCAGGGGTGCCAATTTTTGCGAAACCAATTCGCAGTTCCGTGAAAAGACCCACGGAGAGGTAGCACAAGGGGACATCAGGATAGAGCCAAAAAATATAAAAAAAGATGATCACTAGGTCTGGGCGTTTGTTTTCCGCAACAGGACTGGGGAGGCATGGATCAAACAAACAATAATGGAACTACGACTCAGGTAACCTGACAAAACCCCATTGCATGTTTGCATGTCGTACATGCATTTTTTTCCTATGGACACGTATATTTATGGACGGGTTCTAGATGGTTTGTGCAAGGATCCGACGGCAAAAATATCAGCAGCGGATGCCGCAAAAGAATTTCCCTAAGTAAAACACAAAAAAAAAACACGAACACCTTGTATGAAAAATTTACGAAACTTGTAAAAAAAGAAAACTTACCTTTTTACGTGTGTACTTTCTTCTAGCTATGTGATGTTCGAGAACTAATACGGGACGTTGTGGAGGCCGACAAATTTCAGACACTGGCAAATGGATGCAACGTGTCAGGGGCGGTGGTGGATGCGTGGGTTCACATTCTTAACAACGATCCAGCCTATCGCGATCCAAGTCTGCCTAGACGTTTGTTCTGTGTCCACACAACAGTGGTAAATGGGTCGTGACTTTAACTTTGTCTTTGATGTTTAGTTTGAAAACAAAAAAAGTCGCGACTTCAATTGCTGACGCGCATATATATGTTCTACGCAGGTTGATTGGATGTTAAGTCTAGAGACCGATCCTTCTGCAAGCCGTCTCTCAGCTTTTGAGTCTGGTTTAAAAAGCAGCCTTTGCGGGCGCGAACATCTGCTTGATCTGAAGGATATTGATATGTTGTTTGTGCCTTTAGTTGAAGAGAAACACTTCTATCTGCTGGTGTTTGATTTGGAAAGAGAGCACATATATCTGGTCGATCACATGTCTAATGGGGAGTCTGATGTGTTTCTTAGGGACCATGTAGAATATGTTCTGAAAACAACCCCCTTTAAAGTGGTTTGTGACTGATCTTACAAAAAAAAAAATTCTTTTCCATTATATAAAAAAATTCTTTGTACCATGCAGAAACATATATTCATCGAATATCTAGAGCTAGTAAAGCACCAAAAAGCCGTCGTTATGCACAGAGCTATCATCCAGAGAGAATCATTGGCTTGGTCAACAACCCGTAGGGGGCATCGCCGAACGTTAACTCTGCCATTTTCATCATGAGACATATGAAGCGATTTTTGGGTTCTCGACGTGATTTCTTATGTGGTTTTAGCTCGAATGGTTCGCGTAAGAAAGCACAATGCCATTACTTGCGTAGGAAGTATGCAAGACAGATACTCCTCTCTACGGTGAACAAATATCACGGGGGCGTGAGACATCGCATTGATAGAAGGTAGGTGGATACGGCTGATGAATGTCGTTTGGGTATTTTTTTTGTCGACGTTTAAGTATGTTATTAGTCTGTAATTTGACAATGTCGTATATGTCTTGGGTGGTCATGATGATGGATGGCGGTTCTTTTGTAGCGGCATACGCCCCCGGTATAAAAGACTACTACCACATGTGTATGTGGTGACCCCTTTTGTCACTGTGAAAACAAAAACTAATATATTAGGTTTGACTAACCATTTTACGGAAGTATAAGGTTTTTCAGAGACATTCATGTCAAAATTGGGGTCAATGATAT
Source organism: Helianthus annuus (assembly GCF_002127325.2). Lineage (NCBI taxonomy): Eukaryota > Viridiplantae > Streptophyta > Magnoliopsida > Asterales > Asteraceae > Helianthus > Helianthus annuus. Next base: position 130,855,011 of record NC_035446.2, on the reverse strand, counting down.
GGGGTTATTACCTTTTTATGCTTGAATTTTTTAGGAGGCTTTTTCTTATGTAAAAAAATGAATGTAAAAACCACTTTTATACTTAAACCGCAAGCGTAAGTTTGTAGGTGAATGTGTGAGACACCGGTAAAAACGTTTTTACATTGCCTCATTTAAAATAAAAAAAAGATAAAAAAACTTTACAGCTGCCGTAAAAAAATCTTTATTAAAAGGTGCACGCTAGACGTAAATAGGAGTTTTAAAATTTTTTAACGGGTGGTGTAAAAAGATTTGCACAAGAAAAAAGCTCCTGAAAAAAATTTTAATTACATCGAATGTTAAAAAATTTAGAGAAACTAGCAACCTTTCAGACACCGTAAAAAACTTTGTTAAAAAAATGTACGGTAACCGTAAATAACTATTCTTGAACTTTAATTGCGGGTTGTTTTGAAGATTTGCACTCAAAACCGCATGCGTAAAAAATTCTTTCAGGAACATAAAAGACGACCCGTAAAAAAAGGTTTTTCTTACATTTTTTTACATTAATTGTTTAAATATGAAAAAAAATACAGACCTTTAACACCCCCCCCCCCCCCCCCCCCCGCGTAGAAAGATATTAAAAGTCAACCGTAGGCGTAAAAAGTACCAATTCTCGAACTTCTATACCCGCCCGTAAAAAGCTTTATACGCCAAGTGTTAAAAATAAAAAAAAAATTATACCAATCACGGAAAAAATAAAGTTTTTTAGATTTTTACGCTATACGCAAAGCTTTTTTTTAGGGATGTTAAAAAAAAACTTTTTTTTTCTAGAGCTTTACGCTACACGTAAAACTTTTTTTTTAAAGTTTTACGCTACACGTAAAGCTTTTTTTTACACTACACATAAGTTAAGAAACATGTAAACCACCTGCAAAAAGGAAACTTTTTACAACAAATGTTAAAATTAAAAAAGAAATACGAAATTTCTTTTAAAAAGTTTACGCTGCACATAAAAAGTATATAGTAAAAGAAAAATTTTACTTGGGTGAAAAAAGTCTTTTTTTTTAATTATTTTTCTCACACCAATTGTTTAAAATTATAAAAACTACAGACCTTTTAACCGAAGTGTAAAACCTATATTCAAAGTCAACCCTAACCGTAAAAATAAGCATAAACAACCCACTTAAAAACCTATATTTCGGAAACCTATAACCACCTGTAAAAAAAAGCTTTTTACACCAAATGTTAAAATTTAAATAAAAAAATACAAGCATAAAACAAACACCACGTAATAGATAAGTTTTTTAAAGGTTTACGGTACACTTAAAATCTTTTTTCCCGGATTGTTTAAAAAAAAGTTTAAACTCCAACCGCGTGTCCAAAAGAAAAAAAAAAAAAAACTTTTTACACCAAATGTTAAATATAAAAAAAAACAACCTTTAAAAAAAAAAAACCCGTAAAAAAATCATTTTGGAAAGGTTTACGCTACATGTAAAAACTTATACAATAAAACTTTTTTGCATGCATGTACCATAAAAATCTTTTTACACCCAAATATAAAATTTTAAAAAAAGAAAAAACAGAAGCATTAAAAAAATTAGAAAGCATTAAAAAAAGTGTTTTTTTATAGCTTTACATTACACATAGAGCTTTCTTTAGGGGTTGTGTAAAAGGGTTTATACTCAGACCACATGCGTTACTTTCTTCAGAAACTAAAAAAAATCACTTGTTTCAGCAAAAAAAAAAAAAATAAAAAAAATGACGCACACACACATTTACATAACGCGTAAAAAATATTTATTTTCGTACAAAATTTACACCAGCGCGTAAAAAAACTTGCATCAGTCAAAACTACCGACTCGACAATTTTTTTTTACTTTTTTTACAGATGTGTTTATAATATTTTCATCTACGTTTGTGCAAAAAAAAATGGCCCAACTCGCGCGAAGAGAAGAAGTTCTCACGATTCTCATAACTTGTAAAAATTTAAAAAATAAAATACAAAAAGTTTAAACAAAAAGAGTAAAAAAATTTATAGCTTTACGCTACATGTAAAAAAGTTTTTACGCCAACTCTTAAAAATTGAAAAAAAAGGTGAGGCATTTAAACTAAACCCGTAAAAGGTAAGTTTTTTAAAAGGTTTACGCTAAACGTAAAAAAACTATACGCTAAAACTTATTTACATCCATGTAAACATTGATTTTTTTTTACATTAGTTGTTTAAAATTAAAAAAATACAAACCTTCTAACCAGGAGCGTTAAAGCTATATCCAATTCCTACAATAAACCATAAAAAATACTATTCCCGAAGTTATTTTATGTAGAGGCTTTTTGGTAACATATAACCACCCGTAAAACGCTATTTACGTTTTTAGTGTAGCATAAACCTTTAAAAAACTTTTTCTTTTAGGATTTTTGTTTAAACGTTTTTAGTGTAGCGTAAACCTTTAACCTACGCGTAAAAATTATATTAAAAGTCTATGCTAAACCGTAAATACCTAATCTATGATTTTTTTACGGATGGTTAAGGATTCTATGAAAAAAAATCTCTACGTAAAAAAATCTAAAAAAATTAATCGTAAAAAAACTTTTATACTCAACCCGCATGCCTCGCCCGTTGAAAATTTTTTACATCAAATGTTAAAAAATAAAACTTTAAACTCAAGCCACATGCATAAATTACCTCGGTGAAACTTTTTTTAAAAAAACAAACACGTAAACACAAGTTTTTTAAGAGCTTTACGCTCAACGTAAATGATATACGCTAAAACTTTTTTACATCCGTGTTAAAAATGTTTGTTTTATTTATTTATTTTTTTCATCAATTGTTTGAATATAAAAAAATACAAACCCACACGTAAAAACTATATTAAAAGACTACAGTTACCATAACTACCTCTTCTCTAACTTTTTTTACGGGTGGCTTAAGATTTTACGCTGAAATCTCTAATCTAAAATACTTTATATAAAAAAAAACTAGATAAAACCTAATTTATACTCAAAACCGCATGCGTAAATTTGTTCACAAACCTATAGAAATCCAGCCATGAAAAAAGTTCTCTAGATCAACATGTAAATATTAGAAAAAAATGAATAACCTTTAAACAGCCCGTAAAAAGAAAAAGTTTTTTAAAGTATGTTATTCGCGTAAAAGGTATACAGTACAACTTTTTTACACGGATTGTAAAAAAAATGTTTTTTAAAAAAACAGTTAGCCAAAAAACAGTCAACGTTTTATTTATTTTGTTAAATTTTTTTTTTACGTGAAGTTTTTTTCTATGCAAAATTTTTACACCCCCACACAAAATAAGTGCACTATTTTTTCAAACACTATCTATGGTCGTTCATTTACATAACACATGTAGAGGAAAGTGGGTGCCAAGCGTAGAACCCATTGTCATTTAACATTACTACAGTCTACAGGGTGCGTTTTTACACAGTGCCATAAACAGATCAAACATAAAAAGGACATTACCTAAACAAAAGATCAACGCCAAACTACACTACAGGGTGCGTTATTACACAAGACCAAACGCCAACACCACCGAGCAACAAAACAAAAAGGCCAACACCACACACCACCCATACCAAACCCCCTCACTAAGGTTCTGCTTGCTTCCGCTTTTCCGGACAGTTTCGGGAGTCATGACGAGTTACATACTGATAGCAGGTCTTGCATAGCAGGGGGGTGCTTCTTGTGAGCCCATGGTTGTCAAACCCACGCGCTTTGCTACTGATCGGTGCATTTTAGGTACACTTTATTTGATACTAATTATTTAGTAAAATGCAATGATCTTGTATTTAGTATATTGTTTTGATTTGATTTGTCATGAGATATGTTTAAGATGAAAATGAGCTAAAACGATGCTACTAACCTTTTCAAATGGAACATAGTAAAATTAATTGCTTCAATTAGTAGTTTTAAGTGAATTAAATTGCCATTTAATTGATCCAAAACTATTCCAACGAATACGCAGACTAAAGTTAATTGGAATTTGAGTTTAAATTGTTATTTTGATACATGGAGTTGTAGTCTTATGTATGAAGAAAAGAATGGGCAGCCAATGAGTGGGCTTTAGTTGGAATGAAAAAAGAAAATTGTTTGGGCCGATCATTGGGGACGGCAATTGGGCTTTTGAGGAAGGAATTAACATAACATCATAATTAATATTGGTGGACTTCTTGGCAAATCATCACGTGAAGGGCATCACATCCATTCTAATTTTGAGATTATAATAGAAATCACATCATCAATATATTAGATATATATGAAAAAGGGACGGCAGCTTTGGGGAGGAACAGTGGGCTTCCAGTTAGTTTTAGTTATTGGGCTGAATTCCTTAATTAATTAAGATAAGTCGGTGAGTAGAGAATAAAAAGAAGGATTGGAGTTTTTTTAGAGGGCTGGGAAGTTGAGGACGGCTGAAGAGGACGCAGGGCACGCGCGGAAGGCAGCCGCCTTTTGGCGGCTGTACACGGTTCAAGCATGAGCGGTTAGGTGGTTTTCTCCAAGTGTACGGTTCATAGGGTTTGATACTTTTCTTAATTTTATTCATGATTGGATTTGCTTTTTGACATTGACAACGTTGTTAAACAATTTGATGTGTTGGTTTCTTTGAGCTATTTTTATGTGTTTTGAGTTCTTGCTTTACAACTTGCTCGGTTGATGACAAAACTTTGTAGCTCGTTGGGTGACATAGAGTAGGTTGACTCACACTAGTAATTAGGGTTAATCAAATTCTAAAAGATCTGATGACAAAGACCTATTTTTGATTACCACTTAAATTAACCGACTTTTCAGTACCATGTCTATGTGGTGTCCAATTAATGATTAAATTGAGTTTTGTGTAAACCTAGAATCTGAAACTTGGAGGACATTACCTTTATCTTTTTGCTTGTGGCTTCTGCCCGGATGAACGATTATTTTGTTTTTCATTAAACTTTGTTTACAGATTCTTTTTAACTGGTAAAGTTCTTGGTAAACGTTTTTTATATTTGAATTATTTGTCGTTTATCAAGCATATGGGCGATATACTTGCATCGTTAGCGGGTTGGTAAATTGGTGGGTAGTTGATATAAATAAATTGATTATTAGGTTGTATGGTGAATCTTAAAAACTATCCCTAATAATTAATCAAATTCATTAATTCCGAGGCCATGTCTATGTTGTGTTTTGAATCGGTAAACATGTTTTCGTGTTAACTTGCAATCGGGATTCTGGGTGGGAGTTGCTTTCATTTAATATATAATAATTCTCTAGTTAAACACTAACCATATATTCCCCATGGATAAGATACCCTACTTACGCTATCTACGTAGTTTAATTAGGTTTTTGATTGACTCTGACGACAGTCATCAGCTACGCAGGACCCGGGGATTCGAGCAAGGAAGATCAACTTCCATGATAGCTCCCAACATGCTACCCATATCCTCTGTACCCGCCGTGTGCACATTCCCTTGGCCATGGCGTTCGTCTACAATTTCTTTCTTGATAGCCTTTAGTTTGTCCAAAAAAACGCCCATCGCGTCACCATCACCAATAATCTCCTGCAGTACCTCAGTGAAACATTCAACCAGGTGGTACCTGCTCAATGCAAAGGGGGGCAGATCAACTCCATTCCTGTTTTCAACGCAGAAAACTGAATTTGGCAGCACATGACGGGCCCAACGTCCGACAATGTACTTCGCCGGTATTTCATCCACCTTCACGTGCCGAAAAACACAGAATATATGGCGGCAGAGATATCCAATACGGGTACACAGGTTGCAAGAGCATGTTGTAGAGTCGTCCGCTGGGTCAACTTTCACCTGCACAGGGCGAGGGGGCGGAGGAAAAAACCCATACACATTTAAAAAAATACACATAAATTACAGAAAAAAATACTAGAAAAATGGCTACACATTTGTACACAATAAAAAAAATTACCGTAAAATTGTCCACAACGTCAGCTATCTTATCCAGATGGTTTACTTTGTATACTTGATGTCGTCGTCTTCTGAAACTGTTGTGATGTAACAGAACAACATTCCCTTATATATCCCCTTACGTACCTCAACACAGATAGCGGGGGAATACAACATTGCGCATTGCTTCTCTATTTCAAGACCTATTTTGAATTCGTCTGCACGGTCATCAGACATGAAATGGGCAACCCTCTGATCGTATCTCTGAGCTTCAAGAGCGGAATCGTAACACAACAGAAATTTGACTAACGTATTCGCCCAGGAAGAATCAACCTTGAACACCGCATTAGAACTCTCGCTTCGGGACTTACTTTTCATGAGACATGACATGGGGATTTCTCTAAAGTATATTGGAACCCAAAACTCCTTGAAACTGAACAAATCAGCCAGCTAAACGTGATTTCCCAGACCGTACTTTTCTAGAAGCTTCTCCCACCTACGCTCGAAAGTTTCAGGTTTTAGGAAAATATTCCAAACAAGCTTATGCAACGCAGCTCTCACTTCGTTGTGATCCTCGACATCACCTGCGATCTGAAGATAAAAAAAGGATCACATGTATGAAAAAGAAAACGTCCAAAAACAGTTACTGTAAAATTGTCCCTGACAGAGTTTATGCAGAGTCATTTATACGTCAAGTTTTCCGACAAGCTTCTAACCTTTGAGGGCAGCTTGTTCATTATATGACTTATGCACATTCGATGATCAGACCCCGTAAAAACTGCACGAACAGCTTCCTTAACAGACGGGTCTTGGTCAGTGAGCATAAGAGTAGGCTGTTTTTTGTGCGCTTCAAGAAATGACGATAGCAACCAAGCGTAAGCCTCTATGGTCTCACAAAACAAAAGCCCAGCTCCAAAACTCACGCACCTTTTGTTGTTGTCCAGCCCAGTAAAGGGGATAAAAACAAGATTATACCTGCAAAGATGAGAATAAATTTAGCGGTCATTCTCAGATTTTGTGAGTTTGTAAAATTAACAAAACAAAAACATATTTATGACAAAAATAAAATGTTGCTGTATTATAAAAGGGCGAGTATAAGTACCTGTTCGTTTGGTATGTGGCATCGAACGCAACAACATCCCCAAACACTTAGTAGTTGAGCTTAGCAGTTTCGTCCGCCCAGAACATGTGACGCAGCTCCCCGTTCTCCACGCTATATTTGAAAGTGTAGTTAGGCAAATGGTCAACCCGGTCTTTCATCTTGTCGACTACTAGTTGCACATCCCTGTCGCTGATAAACATACAAAGACTTCGCGAAATTTTGTTATAATCCTCTGCCCTACCCTTGACATAGTCATGCCCACCCATCATACTAACTCTGCTTTTTGGGGACACCGAGGGCCCAACCTTATTTAGGACGACTCGATGGATGAAGTCTTTAGATGAAAAATCAAGTCTCCGTCCTTTTTTGCTGACGTCTCTATTATGCAATGGCACCATCGGATGATTGTGATGTTCGTCAAAGTGGTACAACACCCACCTTTGAGAGGGCTGAATACACTTGACACGGATGTAGGTTTTTCAGTCGCAGACTCAGAATGTTGATTGCCTAATCTTCAAAGAAATGTCATCCAACGTATCAAACTTCCTTTTCAGCTGCGGTTTTCCATGGTTTGCGCACAAAAGGTAACGATGCGTGATGGCTCCATGCTTCCTCGTGACAGTTCCAACCCTAGTCGAAAACCCGCACTTCTCAGCGTACCTTTCATACATCTAAACAACATCTTGCCACTCCTGGAACACAGAGGTCAGTTGTGGCCTAAGATGGAGTGGGGAATGCGGAGTCCAGTAACGGGTGCCATTGGGAGCGAACCACGAGGTGCATCCCTCTTCGCGGTGCTGCCAACGAGCTACGTGTCAACCGCAGACAAAAAAGAACCAAAAACAAATATACATATCAGTACACATTTTCAGAATGAACACAAAAACATGAAATGGCCTGCAACCATCAGACCATGAAAAAAATTTTTGAATGTAAGCTCAGATACAAAAAACTGGATTTAAAAAGTAATTGCAAAACTTGAACATATACACAATGGTTGGAAAAAAACAACCCTTATAAAGAATCTCACAAATAAGACGGCCAAACACCTAGAAAAATACACATCAACGTTGGCGGAAAAACGACTATTAACCTATGTTATCAGTGTCATGAAGGTTTAAACACATACCAGAGAAAAAAAAAACTCCAGCAGAAAACATAAAACAAAATTTTAAAACAAAATAACACGGATGATTGGTAAAGATATACTACCGTTTTCATTGACTTGAATCCCTTGGTCTGGAGGAGTACTGTATGAGAACGAAGACAAACCCTGAGCAACATTCAACGGAGTGTGTGCTTTAGGTGATACTTGGCTATAAACATTACTTTCACCTTGGATGAAAATCGAATGGTCTACAGTTGTTCCGATAAAGCGATGATGACCGGAGAACATATAATTCACCAGGGGGATGCAATCGGCGGTGGCAGGGGACCTCTCAGACATGGTGTGTGTTGTGGTGTGAGGTAAAGGGAAGGGGGAAGATGTATCCCTGTCAAATTCGTTGTCACCGGCGATGGAATGCATATGATACATGGTGAGATACTTCGGGGGAGATAATTCAGGGGTTGGGTGATGCGCAGAGGATAAAGGAGGAAGGAGGAAGGAGTATATGGGATAAAATGGAGGGAGGAAGTGTATTGGGATTGTTGATTGTAATAGTGTTTCTCCATCATCACCTCTGCCTTTGCAAACCAAAAAAAAAGACAGCGACTTCTATTGATTTGAAAAGATTCAGGAGCCAGACTAACAAACCAAACAAAATTACTAAAATACCCCCCAAATTAAGACACGTGATTATATGACGTGGCATTGTATGATTGGTTCAAATTGGTTCCTACGGTTCTCGCAATTCAGCTTGGTTCTCGATTGATCCGAAGCCTCTCTCTCTCTCTATCTCTCTCTCTCTCTCTCTCTCTATATATATATATATATATATGTATGTATAATGTATTTTCTGTGTTTTTGTACAGGATAAAAAAGAAAACTAAAATATATATAAATATATATGTGGTAGTGTATGTAAAATATACGAAGCGTAATATATAAAAACAGTAAAAGTCGCAATGATCGACGATTTTGACTATGTGCTATGACTAATTGTATTCATGATATTTTGATTGTTTTATTATTTATTCTGTGATATTAATATTTGAAATATGTTTGCAATTTAGATGTCGAATCAAGTTAATCAATCTGTCCAGAACAATCATGAAAACTCTTTGGATAAAAGTGCTATAGAAAATATAATAGCTCAGGGAATAACTGATGCAGTACCCTTAATTATCGAAGCTATTAGAAACCATGTGCCTATAGAAAATAATAAAGCTGTGAGTAGCAAGCGTAATTGTAACAATGACTTTAGTCACAATGTCAATGGAGATAATGATAAAGCTCCACTTCCTAAGAAAATGAAGGCGATAACTTCCGGATGTACTTACAAAAATTTTCTAGCCTGTAAGCCAACTGCATTCGCAGGCATTGAAGGAGCCATGGCTGCTCTACGATGGTTGGAAAAGACTGAAATTGTTCTTAGGATCAGTAAATGTGCCGAAGAACATAAGGTAATGTATGCTTCTAATCTTTTTTTGGTATTTATAGGCGGCCAAGTGCCTTCTCTCGTTCTTAAGCAGACCTGTGATCTTTCCCAGAGAGGAATCCTTTAACCGGTCCTCATTTTAAAAGTGATTTATCATCTTACATATCATTTCGGATAATACTTTGACCTTTCGAGTAATTTTTTGCCGTGTTGGCTTTGTGTTAATTCATCTGGTGACAAGGGGATTTCTCCTCCTTGTCTGGTGTCATGCCAACTAGTTATTGGTCTCATTCCATTATTATGTGAGGTGAAGTGGGTTTTGACCCACCCCCGTCATCAGCCCTCAGTACGGGCCGCTCGTGGAGTGCAAGTGTGCATGAATGAGCCGAACTTTTCCTTGCATAGCCCTCTCCTAGGTGCACAAAGCCCTAAGCGGTCATCAAGATCTAGCCGCCTGTGGAGTTGCTTCCTGTCTCATCAGTCAAATCCATCACCGATTTGCTCAGGGCAGGTCAGGAGGCACCACGACTTCCTTTTATTTTCATTTAAAACTTCATTTGCACACTTGATCCCACAAAAAAATCTCTTACTTTACTTTTTCTCTCTCTCAATTTCGATTATCTTCTTCATCGGGTTAGTGATTTTCTCTTTTCTTTCCTGTTCGTATTTTGTGATTTGTGAGATGGGTGGAAAAAAAAAGATAATCTTCACTATTCAAAACTCAACAGTCACTCTTTTAATGAACATTGTGCACGCTATCACATCCGGTGTTGTCGTTCTATTTTGAATTTTCAAACCTCCAATTACCATTCACTCGCTTTTTCTTGCAAATCCTTTAGTCTCTTAATTCAGAACTCTATCAGTTAGCTCCTTATAGTTTGAGCAAAATCACTCATTTTGAAATGATTTTAACAATTCCAACTATTTATTTATTTAATTTACTTGATACAAATGATTTTAACATTTTTTGTATAACTTTGTACTTTATTTCTCTTTAGTCTATCTAGTCTGTCGTATACCAACTCTTTTAATAGTTATTATTGTTTTATCCAATATTTTATCTTAACTTGGCTGCCATATTTGGATTTCGGACTATCGATGGACCACGTGTGGTGTTTTGATTTTGGAAAAAAAAGTTTATTGGATTTTATGACCTTCTAACTGTTGGTTATTGGTTGTTGTCATCTTCAACTATCACTTTGACGCTCGTCACCCCAGCTTAACACTTAATGTGTTCTGTCATCACGTTATTAACTACTCACTAACTTTTGATCTTGTTACTATACTTTTGGGGTGTCCTAAGATCCCTAAAACCTTCCTAAGATCCCTATAACATCCCAAATGTATGGTACCAAGATCAAAAGTTAGTGATCAGTTAACGACGCAGTGACAGAACACACTAAGTGTTAAGTTGGGGGTGATGGGCGTCAAAGTGATAGCTGGGGGTGGCAGCGGCCAATAGCTAATAGTTAAGGGGTGATAAAATCCAATAACCTAAAAAAAGGAAACACTCTAGGAGGAATTAAAAAGAATTTACTACAACAAGAAGCCATGAAAGGTGAACTCCTAGGAGGTAGAGGTGCACAAAAAACCTGAACCCGGTTCGATAACTAAAAAAAACCCGAACCTAGGTATTAAAAAACCCGGGTTTTTTAAACCCAAACCTGAACCCCAACCTACCCGTAGGGTAGGGACTGGTTATGCATATTATATTCAAAACCTGAACACGAACCTGGGTTTTTCCATACCCAGTTTGTACCCGGGTTTCAATGTACTCGGGTTTCCATTAAACGCGTACTCGGGTTTTCGTAATACCCGTTACCGAGCTTTCATAATACCCAGACCCGGGTTTTCGTAATCCCCGAACCCGTTGTTTACAACAGCTTTTTTTGAATGTTTAGAGCTTGTATGAGGCTTTTTTGGGCAGATTTCAAGGCATACAATATGTATAAATAAAGGTTTCCATTATATTTCTATGTTTTATGCCAAAAAAATGAATCGAAAAACCCGATCTATACCCGAACCCGAACTATATCTGAACCATACCCGGTCAATACCCGAACCCTACCCAGACCTGAAAATAGGGTATTCTAATACCCGGGTACTGAAAACCCGAACCCGAGTACACAGGGTATAGATTTTCTAGCCAATACCTGGACCCGAACCTGACCCGGGTATAGTCAATACCCGAATAGTCAAAACCCAATCATACCCATACCCGGCTATATACCCAAACTTAGGTATTAAAAAAACCCGGTTTGTGCACCTCTAATAGGAGGAACCATGTGTGTAATAAGTGTGTATGTATTGGGCTGGGATTTAAACTGGATTTGGCCAGGAATTTCATAAAAAGAATTCACAAGGAGAAGCGGGTGTCGGAGTGGGACAAACAGCAAACAAGGTTTTTAAAAACCGTTAGAACTGGTTAAACTGAATACTAGAAGTTTAAACGGAACGAATCATACCGGTAAACTGAGGGAATGGTAATAAAGAAGTTGTACCATTGATATATTGGATTATACCGGTACCGGAGCAAAGGTTAAAATTTGGACATTTAATTTTTTATGGGCCCAAAAAAGTGATAGTTGACCTTCTTAGTAAAACTAGTTCCCAAAAAGGTACCAACTGTGAATTTTTTGATTATTTTTTATTATAGATTAACTTTTGGAATATTTTTTTTATCATGAAATGAAGGAGTTTTGGATTATTATTATTATTATTTTTTTTTCAAAATAATAGTAGCATTTTTATTTCATTCCAATCATCCGGGCAAATTACATAAGGATAACGGGTAGACGAGCAACAAACTGCGCCGCCATCCTATTTTTATGGATTTATAGGGTTAATTAGTCAACCCGGTACGATTTAAAAACCAGTTTTTAAAACATTGACAGCAAACAGACCAAATAGGATCGCTCGACCAGAGATTGGAGATGAGATACTTAAACCAGTACAAGTCGGTTTGTATCGATTTGTGGTTTCGGTATTTATTTATATATATAATTTTTTAAAAATTTTGGTTCTTGGAAAAGTGGGCCTTGTACGGCTATACACCTTGTATAGGGCCTGGTCAAGGCGTGCCGAGGCCATAGTACAAACCACGCCTTGCCACCCTTATAAAGGTTTTTATATCTAATGATAAAATGATGATGTGGTAGTATTTGGAAACCTAATGTTACCCGTTTATTTGTACATTTGAGTATGTGGTTTAGTTGTTAGAGATGAATTATCGAGAAGATGAAAAACGTTGACCCTTAGGACCCCACGCATGGCACCGATTCATGTAACCTATCCTTCATACTGTTGACCTTTTTATCATTTATGCGATATGTAATCCTCAACAACAAACACCGAAACATTGCCGAATCTGCAGATAATCATTATTTTTATTCAACTATTTTTTCTTGTCATGATATACAATTTCATGATCTAGGCAAATATCACCTCTATTTGGTTGGCTTGGTGAAGATTTATGGATATATCCTCACTCTTAACTTTTATATTTTAATCATACCAAAAGGACAATCATTCAATGTTTGTTTTGATCAGTGTCTTAGATTAAGGGGTTGTTTGTTTAGCTCTTAATAGGGCTTTTAATGGTTCAAATATCTTACTGGTTCAGCACTTAATGGTTCAGTCTGTTTGTTTCGCGAGCAATGTCTGAGTGGTTCAGACATTTGCCTCTCAATGGTTAAGTAATATACATTCAGACTGTTTGTTTCGAGAGCAGATGTCTGAATGGTTCAGACATTTGCCTCTGAATGGTTAACTATTATACTGAGTCTGAATGGTTAAGACCTCTAATCTCAATTGCCCAGACATTTGCCTCTGAACGGTTAAGCATTATACTGACTCTTAATGCTTCAGACCTCTTACTGGGTCAGTACTTAATCATTTAGAAGTTGCCAATCAGCCCATAAGTGGTTATGAGAGGAATAAACTGATGACATAAGTAAGCACATTTACTTGTAGTATTATCTTTTATTCTTATGAATGTATCATAATGGTGACTCTCCACATACATAACTCCTATCTCTTTGTTTTCTTTTATATTAATGTGTGTGCCTATATAATGGCATTTGTATATGGTGTATACATCTTAATGAACAAGAATTCATATTCACTTATTCTCTATATTATTGTTCTCTCATGTTTAGTATAGTTGTATATGGATTGCTAATAGACCGTTGTTTTACAACACGTTATTAGCACGAAATTACTAGATTAAAGAGTTGAAAATTGTCGATAATCATTCGCATGTAAACTATTTGTTGATTTGGATTTGACATCCGTTGATGCGATTCGTATGTGGATGCTTGATGTGTATGGCGGCGCTATTGAATGCTTCTTTCTTACACGTAAGGTAACTAGATCGTTTTTGTGGCGAAATCTGGATTTTCCGACATCACTTCGCTCTACCAGTCTGCTATTTATCCGAACCTAAGGTAAAACACGTAGCCACGTACCCTTTTAGTTAGTATGTGTATCTTGCATATTAACCTAACCAATGAAATATTTTGGCGATATGTGAAAATTATGAGTTTAACTAAAGTGGAACCCTGTTGACTAAAATGGTTTTAGATTACGCAGTCACTTGATATATATTATCCATTTTTGGTTAATGATTCTAATTTACAAACTGTTTTACGAAATGTATTAGTTAATAAATTTCAAAAATAGTGTTAAGTGGTTCTAAATTAGTGTTGTAACCCTATTTGAAGGAGAAAAATAATAGAAGTATAAATACTTACTAAGTTCAAAAACTAAGTATCATAAAATGATATTTTGATTTAAAAAAAAAAAAACCAAATGAGGGCATGTTAAGTATAACCTAAAATAAATTCATGGAGATATTTGTTTATTTTTTATGTTAGAGTGACAAAACCATGTATATGGATATTTGTGATTGGTTATATCGCGATGAGTTAGTACATAATATTCATATTTCATAAATAAATACATATTTCATAAAACTGATGAACACGTGTTATATCATAAGGTTGTGTCATAAGTTATTTCTCATAGTTACATAATATAAAGTGATGCATTGTATAATCATCACCTTTATATATTACCATAAACCTTTTTATTATTGTTCTTGATATATTTTAATATTCAATCATGACAGTAAGGTAAATTAATTATATGTATTTTATTATACTTGATAAGAAGGCATCTTATCAATTATATATTGTATAATTTGACTTTATACAATATATTTAATATGCTATCGCTTATGCATATAGACAATACTGAATAGAGCAATTGTATTAAAATTGTGGTTTGTTATCATTTTCATGAAAGCTTATAAGCATGCTCAGGGGCGGATCTACGTGGAGGTGAGGGAGTGCCCGGGATACCCCTCAACTTTCTTGGCAAAATACAAAAAAAAAAAAAAAAAAAAAAACTGTTTTTTGGTTTTATGTATTTGGATACCCTTAAGCAAAGATTAAGATACCCTAGATATAATATTAGAGAGACTTAAAGAAGAAAAATGAAATCTCTTGAAGAAAATTGAGATCTCTGACCGGTTAGCGTTGTAGAGCTTGATGAAGGAGGAGACTCTTCCTTTTCTAAAACCAAAAGATAGTATTATTATTTTGATTTATTTTTTTTCTCTTGAAATATGGAAAGTGGGTTGTAACCCACGTGGGTTCATCAACGTATCAATCTTTTCTATTTTGTTTGTTATTTACGATTTAACTTAACTCTGGTAACTAACATATTATTATTCAATTTAACAATTTTAACTTTGATACTAACACATTATTATTCAATTAGTTATATACTATTTAATCAACTATCTATCAGTTTATTAATCAACGATCAATATATTATTTATTATTTAATGAATTTGTTATCTTTTAGTTTATTCATTTCTTTATTTTCATATGGAGCTTATTAATTATAACAACCTTTTATCATAAGTCATCTATTTTTTAAACTATATAAATACGAAATAATGTATTTCTCCATTATACGCTTTATTGTAGAGATCTATACTATATAATAAAAGAAACCAATAAGTGACACGTGTCATTCTTTGAAGGCGTCTACATCTGTAATTTCCTGCATTTTCATACTTATCTTATATCAATTAATTAAATAATAAATAATTAATTAATATTAAATCTTATCTTACTTTAAATGTCGGTAGAGTCATTCTATTTTCTCTAATAATATATTATCTTTAAATTTAAGTTATAAATATTCTATTTTTCTAATAATATATTATTTTCAAATTTAAGTTATAAATTAAAGATATTTTTTAAATAATAGCACAAAACAATAATCTTAAACTTAAAAATATAATAATATGCTCATATAGAAAATTTAAAGTACAAACAAAATATACAAAACAACTTATTAGACATTAGATCAAACTTTAAAAAAACACTAATTAGGAAGAGAAGCTAATAATATAATTATGTTTTTTTATTTTTCAAATTCGGGTTCTAATCAATTCGAATTAACTTAACCAAGTTTGTGATTTGATTCGAATTAAACCGAACCAAATTTATGATTTTTTAAACGAATCCAATAGCCTATTATTTACTATACAAAATTACATTTATTTAACCCGTGTAATACATGGTGTTTTTAAATATATAACTTTTTTATTATTTAGTATATATTCGCCTCGCTTGCGGTATTCGCATATAATATATTATTAGCAAAAATAGAATATTTATAACTTAAATTTGAAGATAATATATTATTAGAAAAAATAGAATGATTCTATCCGACATTTAAAGTAAGATAAGATTTAATATTAATTAATTATTTATTATTTAATTAATTGATATAAGATAAGTATGAAAAGGCAGGAAATTACAAATGTAGACGCCTTCAATGAATGACACGTGTCACTTATTGGTTTCTTTTATTATATGGTATAGATGTATGGACACTCAGAGGGCAAAAGTGAAATTGCACTAATTTTAACGTTATTTTACTAAGTTCCTGAAAATAACGTTAAAAGCGGCGGACGGTTAATAATGCATCATCATTATGTGGTGGCGTTGTTAACAGAAAGACAAAAGGGAACATGCACTAATCGGTCTTTGTCCCGATTGCTGAGTGTATGTGCCTTATGTCCAAGGCTTGATGCAAAACTACTATCGAGCCGGGGGTCTCACTGAAAGCAGCCTCTACATCTTACCCTCCTCAGACCCTACCTTAGCTTTGCTATTGGTGGGATTTACTGAGTATGATGATGATGATGATGATTTAGTACATATAATTAGATTTATTATACAATTACATTTATTCAACCCGTGTAATACATGGGATTCTAACCTAGTTATTTAGTATTAAAAAACCTCAAATACTTTAACAAATATACTAAATTAAAGTTCGTGATGAATTAATATACTAAATTAAAGTTCGTGATGAATTATCAGTACATATAAAAAGATAAAATGACTTATGTTAGGACCCACTCGAACTGAGCTAGAAACTTTTACGTTCATTGTATGAAATTGAAGCTTCTAAATAGTGACTTCATACAAATAAAATGTTGGATCGGCCATTGAGTATAGAGTAAGAAGTTGCTCTGTTTTATAAATGTATGGTAAAAAAAAATTTGGGATACCCCTGAATTTTTCTTCTAGTTCCGCCACTGAGCATGCTTAGTCACAAAGTGTGAGACTCCATAAAACTTATTATAAAGTTATGGAGCTTGTAAGATTTTCAAACCAAACAATCTAAATGACTCGGTCATATAACCACTTCTCAATTTATATCATGTGATGAGAAGATTATTTATAAGAGAAGTTTGAATAAAAAAAATCCATTTTGGAGTAGCAAGATCATTAAAGAATATATAAGTTTTAAATAACCACATGTGAAAGTTGTGTAAATCTAATCCATGAAGTGAATGTGATGATATAATGACCAGTGTAAAGGTGAAGATCATGTACACAAATAAGAAAATTGTAATGATGACACCATGATAGTTGTTTCGTTATAATCCATTCCTTGAACTGAATGTGATGATATAATAATTGGTGTAAAGTTCGTAATCATGGTAATTGAGGAAATTGTTATGATGCTCATGTAACGAGATCAACCATATTAATAATGTGATGACTGTACAATGATCGTTATAAAGGTCGTAAGATATAAGATTGATAAATATTATACGACTCAACTACTTCTCAATTGATGGTAAGCAAAAACATTATTTACAAGGAAAAATCGATTAAATTCTTTTCATTTGTCACACTTGAGACATATGCTCCTAAAGTAGCAATATCATTATAAGAGTTATGAAAAAATGAAATGATTTTACACTCATATGACTGAGTAAATAATGAAAAGCTATGAAGCTTGTTTTGGTTCTACTCAATTCCCAAAAGTGAATGTGATTATATATTAATCATTATAAATGTAATGATGGACCTAATTGAGACACTTGTAATGATGAGATTGACTATAAGAATTGTAACGATGGCCATTTTAATAATAAGATAGACCACCAAAAGTGGCAAACTAAGAAGTGATTGCATAACATGATGGTTTTAACTTTGAAGTTATAATATATTCTCTCGTATCATACGTTTTGTACGAGCAAGTAATACACAGACGATCATAAACCAAAAGTTTATGGATCATAATTATTTAATTAGTTGGCATGACCGGTTAGACCACACCGAGTCAATGATGATGTGAAACATAATGAAGAACTAGAAGATTCTTCAAGATAATAACTAGCATGTAATGTTTGGTCTCAAGGGAAATTATATATTTACAAAATAAACGAGGGTGTGTATACCTAAATATTCTGGAAGCGATTAAAGGATATGCATATCCCAACATGATACCATTTAGTGTTTTAAATCGATGCATCGTCTAAATGGTTATCAAATCCACAACCTGAAGCTTGTGTGATTGTGGCTTAGTAAATGTGATAGCAAGCATATTAATCCGGATTAGTATATTTATTTGATAATAGTGAATTTGATTCCCAAGTTATTAATGATCATTGGAATAAGTGTTGTTGTTGAGATGATCACTAAACGTCTACTATTGGTTACAAAGCCAATGATCATGAGATAAGCAAAAGTTTATTTAGGTACATGTAATTTTATATATAGTACCATCAATTCACATCAAGCCAATAAGGTATAGTTCTCCCCATACAGATGGCTCATTGGTTTTCACTTTAATGAACGAATGTTCCCAACATTAGGGGAGATAACAAGTAGTTGGAAAGTGAAAAGTGAAATGAATTATCATGTCATCTTGATCCTTAGACTATAAACTATGAACTAGAAGTTTAAAGTATAATTCATTCACCAATATTAAAGAACAAATTTCCAGACAAGTTCACTGACCTAAATAGAGTGACTAAGTAAGTCATGTAATCAACTACTTATGCGCTAGTTATATTTGTGTCCCAAAAGCACAACCACATATTTTTGTAATAAGTCTATTGCACACCTAAAGCGTGGCAAACTAGTTGATTCCAATAATAAAATTCCTCGAAAATTGGAGCAAGTAATTAAGATGGTCAAGTCGAGGTTATAGTAATAAGATCTCCTGAAGAGACAATAGACATGATGGTTCATGAAGAACTTCAGGTACCTGAAAGTAAAGAGATCTCGATAAGTTGTATCATGTCTAAGATATGTATGGAATCGAAATAAAAATCGACGTCGTTATACTTTTGTATATAATGTAGCACTTAAAATGATTAAATGACGAGGATCAAGATTTAAGATCTGCCTATGAATGAATATTAAGAAATGATTGGCAAAAATAGAAAGACGCAAATAAGGCAGAGTTTAGTTCTCTAATGAAATGGAAAGTTTCTGGACCAATAGTCCATACAACTGAAGTTGTAAAATATGCTGGATACAAATGTGTCTTTTACGCGAATCATGTGAAAATCAAATTAATTGATATAAGTCAAAATTGGTGGCACAAGAATTTTCAAAAAGGCCTATGATTGATTATGACGAAACATATTCTCCAGTGGTGGATGCATTGACTTTCCAATATTTTATTAGTCTGGTAATATAAAGAGAGAATTGATATTCGTCTTATGAATGTTATGTATCACTTGATACTGAGAGTTTACATGAAAGTCCCCAAGGATTAAATTATGTAGGTCATGTAAAGTAAGTTCTCGAGAACAATGTGATCATTCTATACATATTCTGATTTGAATAGGTTATGATTATTTTACATGTTGGATATAACTGGAACTCCTGATGAGTTTCTAAAGCAATTGAGTGCTTAAAAGGTTAATTGACACATCTTAACGATGTAATACTTGTGCACCAAGAAACATACATAGAAAACTTGTACCTGGTGATTCAGATATCTCAATAAGTAGTGTACACGCATAGTACAATATGGATTTTGGAGATAAAAGCAAGTGTTCATGACATTTTTGCATATGATATAGATATCTATGTGTTAAATGGGCAAATTTATGTAGCAAAACTTCAAAAGAGTGAAAGGACATGCAAATTTGGATAAGATACGACATAACCCCAAATCTCCTGATAAGGAGATGGGCATATATTTAAACGGTGTACTATATTGAGCCGTATCATATACGTTATACTTTATTGAGGCGTATCCCCAAATCTCCCCATAAGGAGAAAGGGTATATTTTTAAACGGTGTACTTTATTGAGCCGTATCATATACACTATACTTTATTGAGGCGTATCCCCGAATCTCCCCATAAGGAGAAAGGGTATATTTTTAAACGATGTACTTTATTGAGCTATATCATATACGCTGTACTTTATTGAGGCGTATCCTCGAATCTCCCCATAAGGAGAAATGGTATATTTTTAAACGGTGTACTTTATTGAGCCGTATCATATACGCTGTACTTTATTGAGGCGTATCCCCGAATCTCTCCATAAGGAGAAAGGGTAAATTTTTAAACAGTGTACCGATGACTGTCGTTAGTGTCATGCAAAAACCGAAATAAACTAGGTAGCTAGAGTAAGTCGGGTATCGAACCAGAGGAGGATTGTGGAAAGCGTGTAACGTAAAGTATTTACTAACAACTATAAAAAAATAAATTGGTGATTGTAAAACTGATATGGAATTAAAAACACATGAAACAAGTTGCAATTAAGAAAAAGATTGAGTTGTAATAAACAATGATGAGAAAAAGTGTTCACTCCGGGATTCAGATTCTGTAATTACTAATAACCTAGTTCTGATTTTGTTGGATACTATCGATTGAATAGTAAATCCGTCACATCTACCAATTACCTATGCAGTTCAAAATCTTAATATTAATTGATCAGAGAAATATTAAAACAAACATTCATAGGAATCATTCAATCAAGAAAAGCATAATTGGATTCAAAACATGACTATAACTCTAACTGTCACTCAGGATTTGTCTGTCACATAAATTATATAATCACGCAAATAGTCGGCTGTCACCCGACTACAAATCCAAATCTCAATACAAAACAGAAACTAGAATTAAAAGTGTCTAACAAGAATCATTCACCCGAAGTGTCCACAAGAGATTTAGCCGCTCATCTCGGTTGAATGATCTTCAATAGCTTTGGTCATCCCTTCTCTGCCGTCTACCTACTGCCGTATGTATCAGTGTATATATCCAGCCGTCAAAAAGTGTGCACCTCTTGTTCTCTTGTGATGGTTCCTAATCGTGGGCCCCTTACCCCTATTCAAGTCTGCGTCCAATATAGTCCAATACCTCCTTTGTAAATTGCCGCCCACTATACAATAGCCCATCCACGTGCACATTTTGTGTTGATGGCCCAATCCAAACAATTCCAAAAATCCAAGATGTTGGTTGCCCCATAAATCGCTGCCTCTTGTTCACGTGTCCCTCCAAGATCCTAAAAGTAATCATGTTGTTCTCTTCACATGTGCCGCCCAAATGTCTCCTCCCTATTCGGCCCAAATCAGTGTGTGTATATATTACCTTTGTGATTATGCAAAGTAATAATAAAACCCCCACATGAGTATATTATTATTTCCAATATTGTCCTTTTATGGCTGCATATATATATATCTCCTAAAGTCCACGTGATCTTTCAACCCAGAATAATGATGAGGTTGTTGACTATTATTGATGATGAAAAGATCTCTCAACACACATATATTGTCGGCCAAGAAAGTCCCCTCAATCTCGAAGTCTGCATGATGATCTTGACGGATTCCCTTTAAGACTCAACTGTAGCCTACGGTTATTACCGTAGGTTACGGTTTACAGTTTCTGTTTCTTTTGTTGTTCACATTGGCCAATCGTAAGCTACACATATAATCCGTAGATTACGTCTCTGTCTTGTCACCATGATTTACATGCATTCAACTCTCACAAAATGACCGTTTGGCCCAGACTTAATACTTTCACGTTTTTCGCACATTCAGGCCATGTCTTGATTCGAAACACGTCCCAAACATTGTCGTTCACCTTGTTTATTAACTTTTGACGTCCCGCTTCATCTGTAACCACTCTAATTTCACCGAATTACGCGATTAACCTGTAAATTCACGAAAACTCGTAGTGAACATATTCAAAGTATATAATCATGTAAACGACAACAAATCACACAAAATACGCACGCTAACACTCGGGTTTCACACCCTCCATCACATCCCCACACTTAACATTGATTGTCCTCAAGAAACCATTACACACATTACTCACCTTATTAACAAATCACCATTAAATCCCTTACCGAATTAACAATTTAAGGTCCCAAGTCATACCCGTCCCATAGACTGACACAATCGAGATTGACAATCAGACAAGTAAATAATATAACGTTGAAACAACTTTAATACTTTTCTAACTAAAATTAACATGCTTATGATACTACACACATGCCACACGCCCCTCACAATAATCACTCCTCTCGGTTTTATCTAGACTAGCGTGTAATGTGCTAGTAGACATTTCGCTCAAAACCTGATATGCTACTTTGCAATTATAAGCTTGTATAGCAATCACACCTCCACTGTATCAAATAACGTAACACATATCGAAAGGACTTTTGGGTTTTGGGTTAAGGGTAAAGGTAGGGAAATATTTTTGGGTTTTTATGTTTATTGGCGAACACAACGAATACCAAACCATGCCAACTTATTCACAATAACTACTAATACTTTGGGTTAATTTTCGACCCATTTATTGAATACGAACATAATAATGCTTTTCTTTTTTTTCTTTCTTTTCTCTTTTTTTTTCATTTTTTTAACAAATACACAATTGTCATTCATGGTTAGTAATCAAACGGGTCAAACAAGGTGTAACAAACGAAGGGTGAAAGGCTCAACATGGCTAACTAAGGTGGGGTGGATAAGCAATCAGCATATAAAACAATGAATGGATCTTAATGCCTTTATCATCTATGCACATACGCTAAATCACAGTCTCGGCACGTATCAAACCACACAAGTTCTAATACAAAGCAACATATGGCCTACACTCAACAATTGAACAGTTATTGTAATTTCAACTAACAATCTAGTAGGCTCAAATATCTCACTGAATAAAAGAAATATAGGTTGCCGAGACGTAGCATGTGTAATTCCTAAAGCATGTTACCCCTAGTTAGGCATCTCTTCTCATCTATTTTCTAAAACTTGTCAAAAATACTCTCATGAAACTTAAAGGGACAACCATGACTAGGGATCTAAGTTAGTTTAATATCAGTAGGAACCCATTAGCGATTGAAAATGTTGGTTTTCATGTAGTTCAAGCATACTTGAGAAACAAAAATTTTCAAAATTTTTCAATTTTAAGCAAATTCAACCCTTTCAAGCATTTAAGATCAACAATCTTACCAACCCTCTCTCGAGTTACCGCATCCCCACACTTGGGATACATTGTCCCCAATGTATGGTGCAATTTATAATCTAAACTCGAGATATACCACCTACAAACCATGAACGGCTAACAACTAGACGACTCAACACAAAGAAACCACCCCCAACACAAAAATTTCACACCACCAAGTACACAAAAACAAATAAAACACAAGATAGATAAACACATGCACCTGATCAGAAACCAAGTGAGTGTTTGTAGTGGTGTAGCTGCTGCGATCTAACCGGAACATACGCCCCTCATAGATTCTTTGAGATCTCACCGGGGATGTTGCCAAACATCCCCACACTTGATTCATTGCATCCGTGAAGATGGAACGTAGAAACCTGTCAAAACACAAACACACCAAAACGAGACCAAAACAAAATACAAACTCTACATCCTTGGGCTGCCTCCCGAGAGCGCTAAGTTTAAAGGTCTTCAGCCAGACCGTACTTGATATGCGCTACGGTGGTCTCAGTGCACATTTACCCCTTTTATTTACAATGAATGCCTGGAATTTTACATGCCATCTCCATAAGCTCGTCGATATAATTGGCATGTTTAGAAAGCACATGCGAGTTTCGCTGATCCACTTCACGAGATATACACCGATGTCTTGTAGCTTCACCCTTTCATCTTCTTCCTCGAACTCTCTTCCCCACACTTGTTAATTGGAATGCTTGATATGGGAAGAGGTTCGGTACACACATTCATCTCATCAGACTGCTCTGCCTCATCATCCTCACACACCATCTGATCCACTGGTGACTTTTCATCAGATAAAGGATTCATTGGTGTGGTATTATCCTCCACAACCTCCTCTTCCATGTGAGAATAATCTCTAATATCATCAGATAATGGTGAGAGACGCTCTTCTATTTCTATCTTCATTTTTAACTTCTGACACTTGGAAACTAGGCAGCTGATTCGATCTTCATTGGAAAGGTTGGGTGCTGATAAATACTGCTCGAGATTAGACAAACTCACTTCCAACATAGCAAGCTTTTTCTCCTCCTCGGTCTGATAAGCACAGACACCCTCGGGCTTAGAATATTCCTCGGGATGATACTGTCGGTATCCCTGATACGGTCTTGAGATGTACGCATCCATCATTTTTTTATTCCAATACTCTGGATTTTCCAAATACACCGCACACACATCATCATAATCATAAGTATGATTACGACCGCAACAGAAACATTGTCCATCCGTCCTTGGCTCATAATAAGCATCCTCGTCCCGATCCCATCCGTCAGAGTAATAACCATCCTCCACCATTGTATCAAAATCATAGAAATACGGTGGAGGGGAAGGATTATCATAGCAACGCATCGGTGGTTCTTCCAATTTTGCTTTTTCCCGTCTAAATCGGGCCTCGTGGCAACCGATTCACGGGTGAAGTGGTTCCCCACACAAAATGCATGTAGCAGAGCCGCAAACTATAATAAGATCTGTCATCCTGCACAAACACAGCTCAACTACCCACGTAAATCACGAAAAAATAAGATAACAAAATAAAAACAAAAATTCTTTTAGTTTTTTTTAACTAAAAATTAACACTAAACACTTTGCGCACGCCTCCCCGGCAACGGCGCCATTTTGATGATTGTCGTTAGTGTCATGCAAAAACCGAAACAAACTAGGTAGGTACAGTAAGTCGGGTACCGAACCAGAGGAGGATTGTGGAAAGCGTGTAACGTTAAGTATTTACTAACAACTATAAAAAAATAAATTGGTGATTGTAAAACTGATATGGAATTAAAAACACATGAAACAAGTTGCAATTAAGAAAAACACTGAGTTGTAATAAACAATGATGAGAAAAAGTGTTCACTCCAGGATTCAGATTCTGTAATTACTAATAACCTAGTTCTGATTTTATTGGATACTATCGATTGAATAGTAAATCTGTCACATCTACCAATTACCTATGCAGTTCAAAATCTTAATATTAATTGATCAGAGAAATATTAAACAAACATTCATAGGAATCATTCAATCAAGAAAAGCATAATTGGATTCAAAACATGATTATAACTCTGACTGTCACTCAGGATTTGTCTGTCACACAAATTATATAATCACGTAAATAGTCGGCTGTCACTCGACTACAGATCCAAATCTCAATACAAAATAGAAACTAGAATTAAAAGTGTCTAACAAGAATCATTCACCCGAAGTGTCCACAAGAGATTTAGCCGCTCATCTCGGTTGAATGATCTTCAATAGCTTCGGTCATCCCTTCTCTGCCGTCTACCTACTGCCGTATGTATCAGTGTATATATCCAGCCGTCAAAAAGTGTGCACCTCTTGTTCTCTTGTGATGGTTCCTAATCGTGGGCCCCTTACCCCTATTCAAGTCTGCGTCCAATATAGTCCAATACCTCCTTTGTAAATTGCCGCCCACTATACAATAGCCCATCCACGTGCACATTTTGTGTTGATGGCCCAATCCAAACAATTCCAAAAATCCAAGATGTTGGTTGCCCCATAAATCGCTGCCTCTTGTTCACGTGTCCCTCCAAGATCCTAAAAGTAATCATGTTGTTCTCTTCACATGTGCCGCCCAAATGTCTCCTCCCTATTCGGCCCAAATCAGTGTGTGTATATATTACCTTTGTGATTATGCAAAGTAATAATAAAACCCCCACATGAGTATATTGTTATTTCCAATATTGTCCTTTTATGGCTGCATATATATATCTCCAAAAGTCCACGTGATCTTTCAACCCAGAATAATGATGAGGTTGTTGACTATTATTGATGATGAAAAGATCTCTCAACACACATATATTGTCGGCCAAGAAAGTCCCCTCAATCTCGAAGTCTACATGATGATCTTGACGGATTCCCTTTAAGACTCAGCCGTAGCCTATGGTTATTACCGTAGGTTACGGTTTACAGTTTCTGTTTCTTTTGTTGTTCACATTGGCCAATCGTAAGCTACACATATAATCCATAGGTTACGTCTCTGTCTTGTCACCATGATTTACATGCATTCAACTCTCACAAAATGACCGTTTGGCCCAGACTTTATACATTCACGTTTTTCGCACATTCAGGCCATGTCTTGATTCAAAACACGTCCCAAACATTGCCGTTCACCTTGTTTATTAACTTCTGACGTCCCGCTTCATCTGTAACCACTCTAACTTCACCGAATTACGCGATTAACCTGTAAATTCACGAAAACTCGTAGTGAACATATTCAAAGTATATAATCACGTAAACGACAATAAATCACACAAAATACGCACGCTAACACTCGGGTTTCACACCCTCCATCATGTACTTTATTGAGCTGTATCATATACGTTGTACTTTATTGAGGCGTATCCCCGGATCTCCCCATAAGGAGAAAGGGTATGTTTTTAAATAGTGTACTTTATTGAGCTGTATCATATACGCTGTACTTTATTGAGGCGTATCCCCGGATCTCCACATAAGGAGAAAGGGTATATAATTAAACGGTGTACTATATTGAGCCGTATCGTATACGCTGTACTATATTGAGGCATATACCAAATCTCCAACGAAGGAGAAGTGCATATAACTAAAACGTCAAATAAGATGTGTCCAGGAAACTCCAACTGAGGAGAAGGACAAAAGGTGCCAACTCTGCTGGGTGAAGACAAATTAGTCGAAGGACCACTAGCAATCAAGCAAATAAATCTCTTTTGAATTTACCCGGTCTGCTAGTTCTTACGTAATTAAGACTAGTAAATAAGACCATGATAAAAGACTCTGTCTTAAAAGTATATTTCCCACCAATGGTAGTGGTTGAAAAGGTGATAGAAATGGAAAACTGATTCCCTCACACCAATATAATCTTAAAATCTTTAAGCGATTCTCGTCCAACCATGGGACGACACTTATCTAAGATCTCCAACTAATTCCCGATTGTGTGGAAAAGAGATAGAAATTCCATACAACCATGTGATGCTAATCATTTCCAGATCTCCCAATATGGAGAAGAATATGTTAAAACGGTGATTGTATCGAGCCGTATCATATGCGCTGACTATATTGAGGCGTATTCCCAAATCTCACAATGTGGAAAGGGACCCATATTTAAACGTCAACTGCGACGTATTCCCAAATTTCCCAATATGAAGAGGGACTTATACTTAAAACGTCAACTGTGATGTGTTCCCAAATCTCCCACTACGGAGAGGGACTTATATTTTCAACGTCAACTGAGATGCATCTCCAAATGAGGAGAAGAATTCATATTCAATCCGTCGACTGAAACGTATCAATAAAATCTCCAACTAAATTCCCAACTACGTGGAAAGGAGAAAGCTCTGGTCCAACTTCGTGCTGATATCTGTTTCAAATCTCCAACTAATCCCAACTATGTGGAAGGAGAGGAACCATATTAATACGTTGGCTGAAAAGTATCACAATATCTTCAATTAATTCCCAATGTGTGGAAGGAAGAAAATCTTCGTCAACTTTATGACGAATTTATTCCAAAATTTCAACTAATTCCCAACTGCGTGGAAAGGAGGAAAATCTTCATCAACCTTGTGACGATACTTGTTCCCAAGTCTTCAACCATTCCAAATTATGTGGAAGGATAGGAATCATAATACTGCATTGTTAGTTAAAACAATGACAGTTGTGACCTTTATGGCTCCCTGTCTAAGGTGGTGGGTTATACCCAAGCCTCATGGTCTATATGATCAATGCGATCATGACTAATATCATCTAATATGATGATCATATTAATTAACATCCTTAGAGATGTTTTGCCTACGGGCTACAACATATTGTCCATTTGAGACATTGACATTGTGATCTTTATGATTCCCTGTCCAAGGTGATGAGCTATTGTAACACCTCGAATTTTTGTGTCCAATGATGTGTTAACACGTGTCATTTGTTTACACGTGGCATCTGTAATAAATAAAGGACTAATTTTGACAAACCTTGAAAGTATATAAATTCGAGGGTTATAAATGTCAACAAGGGTAAATATACTGTATAGTATCCCTAAATAATGCTTAAACCTTCAAACGAATAAATTATAGATCGTACAAAAACAAAACGCGGAAGAAAGTGAGAGATTACAAACTACAGGGGTTAACTGTGTCAACATGTTTAATAATACCTCTGAGTGACCCTTTAACGTTCCAAAGACTTTGTAACGGTATTATACCCTCACTAAAATAATATATATGAATTCCGCGAAGTTTCGATATGAAACGAGAAAGTTACGATCGAATTCGTAGAAGAAGGGTTAAAAGCGTCAACAGTGAAAGTTAAGGCTTTCCAATATAATAAATAAATAAACCGGGGACTTAATAAAGCGGGTAAATAACACGAGGCCCCTATCGGTAAATAACCGAGGGCCAAACCGCAAAGTTACCCCTTCAAACCCGAAAGGTCAGGTAAATCATTACGAAAGATTTCGTTATTAATGGCT
This sequence comes from Helianthus annuus, assembly GCF_002127325.2. Lineage (NCBI taxonomy): Eukaryota > Viridiplantae > Streptophyta > Magnoliopsida > Asterales > Asteraceae > Helianthus > Helianthus annuus. Next base: position 130,826,255 of record NC_035446.2, on the reverse strand, counting down.
GGATTCTGCAATCATTACAAAAAGATTTAAAAATCCTGAAATCTTAACCTTAGGCGGCCCGCGTGAAGGTTAAGGATTAGTTGAGGCGGGCCGCGAGCCTCCTCTATTTCGCGTCTGTTATTTGAACTTTAGGCGACCCGCGTTAAAATGACATGGAACTCCCATGCGGGCCGCGTAAAGTGCCCAGATGCAGAAACTTTGTAGTTTCTTGCCTTTTGGAGCTTTTGAACGATCAAACACCAATTAATGGAGCATGGGCGCCCCCTACACGACCCATACACCTCTAGGACACCTACCCATCATCTCTGGACTATTGTGGTAGTTGTAATGATCATAGGGGCTTGTTCTTGGCTATAAATAGCACCTTTGTGTGCATAACATTCACAACAACTCAAACACACATCTCTGGCCATTCTAAAGGCTCCCAAGTGTTTCTTCTCTGCTCCATATTCAAGTTCTAACTTCTGTAAGTTACCTTGATCATCCATTGTTCAGTTTATGCTTAGTTTTTAGCTAAAAACCAAACCGTCGTAACTACGGTTTGACTTTACGATAAATCAGTAATGGTTCAGTCTTATGACGAATCAAAAGTGGTTATGAGTTGGTATTTATGTGGGTATTAAACCTCTAAAATGGTTCCCCCTGATCACCACTCTAACTATGTCAAATGTCGAGTCAAACGTGCGGTTAAAAAGTCAACAGAAAGCTATTTTAGCGATTTATGCATAATCTGTAATATATATGTTATGGAACCTGTTTTGATAATCATAAAACATGATAATAAGTATATAAACCTGTTTGCGCTCGTTTGAATCGATCATTTACTATATAGAACCGGTTCGGAGCCGAATGTCGCAAAAGTTTGACTTTTGCTTTGACTTCAGTTCTGACCCGTTTTAGTGAGGTATAAATATACCTTAGGACTCTCTTAGGACCAGGTCACATGTTGGTAAAAGCCTCTGTGGTCGGTTCATGAGTTATCCGAGTCTTTTACGTATTTCCGTCATTCGCCTAAAAGTTGACCGTAACAGCCTTTTAAAATTAAAACGAGTATTTCGGACACGTGAACGGACCAAAACCTTGCTTATTAAATTATAAGCATGTCCTTAAAGTTTCACGTCAATCCGAGGTCTAGAATGAGAGTTATGCTAAAGGGCGCACTTTTAAGAAAGTTTTGTAATTAACGGCGCAATTAGCATAACGCCCATCTAACCCAAGTTTTCGTCGCCAAAACTTTTACCCACTGTGGTAAAATAATATTTTGGGAATTTTAAAGATTTTTAATAATTTTTACCTTGCTCATAACCTGCGGTTATGGCTACGGTTCGGTAAATACCGAATATGCCCTTTTTGGCCAAAACGGGAGTTCTACAAGGTCTTTTGACCCGATTCCAGTTGCTACTGATTTTAAATAATAAATAAAGTATTTTAAACTTTATAAACTGTTCGGGAAACTCAGATTTCCTGTAGAACCCGAAAAGCTCTTTTTAAAGTCTTTAAAATGACCGAAAAGCCCCTACGGGGCATAATATAAACCTAAACTCGTTACGGGCATTACGGAAGGTATCCTACTGATACCAAAATACTTTTAAGGCATATTGACTTAGGAAATAAGCGTACGACTCTCATAGTTAACCGTTTCGCCTATTTGCGCACACGGTACGGCTCATGGAACTAGTTTTCGTGCAATAGCCGATATGGGTCAAATTATATTATTTGAACCCCAAAATCCAGAGTATGAACTATAAACCCATATAAAACAAGTCGCTGAACTTGTTGGGTCCAACTCATACTCCATTCTCGGTTTTCGCCTTTCCGTGCGAATTAACCATATCTATATATCGGAATCAACCGGTTTAAGCTACGGCTAATACAAGGACCGTTAGGATTCTAAGAGGTTAATTAAAACCTTCGTTCCAGATTAGGAGCCCCAGTAAAAGCTATCGGTGACTTGATCTAAATTAAGGATTTATACTTGCAAAGGTAAATACTTTAACTTATTTCCCCTATATGGGCTTGGGTTACGGTATATTAATACCGCTTGATTGAGCATTATATAATTCCATCGCTTAGGTGGTTAATTGATTAAATATGATCGGCTCATTTAAACAGTTTTGTTGCTTATAAGCCTTTGGGGGGTTTAATGACCGTTGTCCCGGATATCCTCGGCATCATTTTACGAAATGGCCACGACCATCGACATCCCGGTGTAGGCGTACACCCGGTATAAAGTGTCGACATTAAAACTAAAAGACGTAGCCGTTGGTTTTTGTACTACGGTTTTACGCAAACGTGGTGTGTCTATAAATCTTTAACCCGGCACGACCCGGGCTACTGAACGCATAAAAGAACATGTAAAACGTTCACAAGATCATTATGAATTTTCCCAAGTTATAAAAGAGTTTGTGCCTCGTGCATTCAAATCAATTTCAATAAACATTTTCAAATGTGTCAGTTGAATGTATTTACCAGTGTAAACTGACGTATTTTCCCCAAAAAGATTAAGTGCAGGTACCTAAACGTAATTGGCTGGTATGAGCTCCCTAGCGTCGGGATAAGCCTCGCAAGCTTGATTGCAGTATCTAATGGAACAATACTTTACCTTTATTTACGATCCACTGTGGATATTCAACTTCTGTAATACATTGATATTATCACCAGAGGTTGAAATATATATATTTATCTTATGCTTCCGCTGTGCATTATATAATTGTGTGGTTTGACTATATTGTTGCCAACATCGTCACGGTAATCCCCCACCGGGCCCACCGGTGAGACACGTGGAAATCGGGGTGTGACAGGTTGGTATCAGAGCCAACATTGAGTGAATTAAACACTATCCTAATGTGTTTAATCTCAGTGACACAATTGCACATACTTGAGTCTAGACAATAACTTAGGACAAATTCGGATTATTACTCCTTTTTGTCTTTATTTTCGATTTGATTTTTATAAGTTTTGGAGCAGGAAAATGCCACCCGTTATATTCCGAGGAAGAGGAAGGGGACGTAGAGGCCGAGGAGAAATCGTGACACATCACGATCAAGAAGCTGGACCATCTGGTACAAGACATCCTTCGATGACAAGGAGCGAAGAGCCACAACGACGAAGAGATCTTTACGAACCCGCGAGGCATTCCACTTCGCACAGCTCGACGCCATCCTACCGGCACTCCTTTGGGCCAGATTCAGAAAATAATCCCAACAACCCACAACCTTCCTTCATACCTCTACAACGTTCGGTTTCGCACCGGAACTACGACGACCCTAGTCCGTACTACATAGGTCAGTTTAATCCGGCTGACTACATACAGGAACCTTCAGGTTTTGTTCCACTAGGGCCTCAAGACCATTTTTCTGAAGATCCCATGGAGGAAGATGAGGATCCTACTGAACCAGCTCGTGGTACGCCCACGCATCCGATAGAAGTTTCTGATGGGTCATCCTTCCATGGAACGCCCTATCAAGGACCTGACAGTTTCCAAGCGATGTTTGACCGACATGAATGGTACTACACGCCATCTCGACAGACATCTCAACAACCGGGACATCCACATGATCCTCTTAGGATTCACGCTTTGAGGCAGTTACGCCACCACCTCCGCCACCGGCACAACCAGTAATGCCTGATCCGCCGAGGCGTAGGAGGACAAATGCTCGTATGTCTACACGAGGAGTAGGGGGTATCCACTTCAGCACTCCTCGACATTCTAGTAGTAGCCACTATCCGCCGCTACAAGAAGAAGGACCTTCAAGTCCTATACAGGAGGCGAACTCCGCACCTACTGCACGAAATTCGCCACCATTTGGGTATGACCAACCCATACCAGCTTACACAGGTCCAACGGCTTACAACCCGTTTGAACCATCACAAGCACAATACAACTACGGCTATGAGCGCGACCCATATGTGGTGTCGGCTAGATATAATGCGCGCTACCCTGACGGAGCACATGGAAACATGGGACCACCGGACTACTCAGCTCATGGGTATCCAATACCTCCCAGACCTCCAGTTCCGCATCAAGCGCCACAACCACGATTCTCTCCTCCTGAACAGGAAGAAATACTCCATCGACTAGATCGTGTGGAGAGAGAGTTCGAGGAAGAAAAGAAAAGCCACCGAGGATTTCTCAAGGGCTTGGCGAACCTACTAAAGGGCAAAAAGAAGAAACGTGACCACTAGCCCTTAATAGTAGTACTACTGTAATTTCTACTTTGAAATAAGTCCCTGCGTGGACAACTTATCGTATTTCAGTCCCTACGTGGACTTACCTTTAGTCCTTGCATGGACACCTATCTTATATTAGTCCCTGCGTGGACTTGTCACTTATTTTAAAACCTCTATGGAGGTATGTATTATTTGAAAGACCCGTTTAGGGCAATATGTAATTGTATTTGAGATTTTGGAATGTATGTTATGAGTTTTGTTTTAATATATAAATCAAAACCATTCCTTTTATATTGATCTGCCTAAATAAAGAATCTTAAAAGGTGAAACCTAGCTTGGGGTCTGTTAAGATCTAGTCAAGATGGTACGACCTAACTGAAAAGATTCTGATTCCCAGTTAACCTCTGTACGCATGTTAACATTCATGGCAGATGTGATTCGTTAAAATCACGCACGTCATTCTTATACAATAATCCTTTAAGGATTTCAAAACCCAACTAAATGATTTATAAATCATGGGTTAAATCACCAATGAAGGTGATTAATATTATAAAGACATCCATTAGTGATGCAATGCCTACGGGCCAGTGTTAATAAAGACATCCATTAGTGATGCAGTGCCTACGGGCCAGAACTATTAAAACATCCATTAGTGATGTAGTGCCTACGGGCCAGTATTATTAAAACATCTATTAGTGATGTAGTGCCTAAGGGCCAATATTATTAAAGACATCCATTAGTGATGCATTGCCTACGGGCCAACATTATTAAAACATCCATTAGTGATGTAGTGCCTACGGGCCAATATTATTAAAACATCCATTAGTGATGTAGTGCCTACGGGCCAACCATATTAAAAACATCCATTTGAGATGTAGTGCCTACGGGCCAACCATATTAAAACATCCATTAGAGGTGTAGTGCCTATGGGCCATAATAATTGTCTTATAAAGACAAAAGACAGTGGTAGTCTATGACTCTCTGACAGAAAGAGATAAAAGAACTACGGTTCAAATCTCTATGCCTTTGATTCTATGAAATCTCGGCTAAAATTATAAAACATCATCATGATTAGGCTTTATGCCACCAATACTATTTATATAGCTGAAATAGGATATATTCAGATCCTAATATGTAATGAATTAATAAGTTAACCGGATATGGTCTCTGTACCATGGTTGACGAATTGTCATAAAAGACAATCATATAATAATCTCCTAAATTTTGTTATCTTCTGTAACAGATTCAAGTTACAATGGCGGATCCCAATGGAGAGAACAGCCACACGAATGAAGATGACTATGACAATGCGTCAGTACATTTGACAGGCGCACAGCTAAAGGCTCTGATTAACAATGCTGTTCAGGCAGCTATTGATCGTCAACATACTGAGTCTCAAGGCAGAACTGTGTCAAAACCACCCTCTAAACCAAAGACACACTCCAAACCACCCTCTGAACCCAAGAAAGATGACGATAAACATTCGTCTACTGAGCACAGCGTTCATCGCGATAGAGAATATACTGATGCGTCCAGTGCTAAGGGTTGCACCTACAAATACTTTGTATCATGCAAGCCCCGTGAATTTACAGGGGAGAAAGGTGCGGTTGATTGTATCACCTGGCTGGACGAGATGGACACGATAGTGGACATCAGCGGGTGCGCTGAGAGGGACGTGGTTAAGTTTGTGTCCCAGTCATTCAAGGGCGAGGCCCTGGCGTGGTGGAGAGCTCTGGTGCAGGCTTCAGGTAAGTCTGCCTTGTACAAAATGTCATGGGGGGAGTTTATTACCCTCATAAAAGAAAACTACTGCCCTCAGCACGAGGTTGAGAAGATCGAGGCAGATTTTGTCTCACTAGTAATGACAAACCTGGATTGTCAAGCATATCTGACAAGTTTTAACACTATGTCACGCCTGGTGCCATATCTCGTGACACCAGAACCTAGAAGGATTGCCCGTTTCATTGGGGGCTTAGAGCCGGCGATCAAAGCCAGCGTGAAGGCCTCTAGGCCGACGACCTTCAGGTCAGTTACTGACCTCTCCTTGTCTCTTACACTTGATGCTGTCCGTCTGAGGGCACAAAGGAGCAAGGAGGCTGAAAAGCGAAAACGTGAGGATGATACCTCACGAAAGTCTGGGAAAAAGCACCGTGGGAACGGTGAAGGAAAGAGAGGGTCGGAGGCAAAGAAGGAGGGGCAAGCTGATGGAAGACCTCACTGCAAGGTCTGCAAGAAACCACACTCCGGGAAGTGTAGGTTTGCGTCTGGTTCACAGTCGCAACAAAAGACTCCACCCTGTGGGCTATGCAAGTCCAAGGATCATAAGACAGTGGAGTGCAAAAAGATAAAGGATGCAACCTGCTTTAATTGTAATGAAAAGGGGCACATAAAAAGTAATTGCCCGAAGTATGCCAAGAAGGCGGAAGAGACGAAGAAACCGAATGCGAGAGTTTTCCGCTTGGATGCAAAGGAAGCGGTTAAGGACGACAATGTGCTTACAGGTACTTTTCTCGTAAATAATATATTTGCAAGAGTACTGTTCGATTCTGGCGCTGATAAGTCCTTTGTAGACCAGAAATTTTGCCAACTACTAAATATGCCTATCAAGACCCTCGACGTAAAATACGAAGTAGAGTTGGCAGACGGCACGATAGAAACCGTCTCTACCGTTCTAGAAGGATGTGAAATATCCATTAGGAACCATTCTTTTCCTTTATCTCTACTTCCTTTCAAACTGGCGGGTTTTGACATCGTGCTAGGCATGGACTGGTTATCCCATAATCAGGCCCAAATCATTTGCGGCAAAGAGCAAATAGTTTTAAAGACTCCGAGTGGTGAATCTCTTACCATTCGAGGGGATACGCATTTCGGATTGCCCGAAGACGTATCTATGCTGAAAGCTTCTAGATGTTTGAACAGAGGCTGTGTAATTTACATGGCTCAGGTGATAATTGAAGAACCAAAGCCGAAGATCGAGGATCTTCCTGTCATTTCTGAATATCCCGAGGTTTTTCCTGAAGAACTACCTGGTTTGCCACCAGATAGACAAGTGGAGTTCAGAATCGACATCATTCCTGGAGCAGCTCCGATAGCAAGAGCACCTTACAGGCTAGCTCCAACGGAAATGAAAGAACTGAGGACCCAGTTGGATGAACTACTGGCGAAAGGTTTTATCAGACCTAGTTCATCTCCCTGGGGAGCTCCTGTCCTATTTGTAAAGAAGAAGGACGGATCGATGCGGTTGTGCATCGACTATAGAGAACTAAATAAAGTTACCATAAAGAATAGATATCCTTTACCAAGGATCGATGATCTATTCGATCAGCTGCAAGGAGCAAGCTACTTCTCCAAGATCGACTTAAGGTCGGGTTATCATCAACTAAGGGTCAGAGATGAAGATGTACACAAGACTGCATTTAGGACTCGCTATGGTCATTACGAGTTCCTAGTGATGCCTTTTGGGCTCACAAATGCACCGGCTGCGTTCATGGATCTCATGAATCGCGTTTGCAAGCCGTACTTGGACAAATTCGTCATAGTCTTCATCGACGATATCCTTATCTATTCCAAGAATCAAGCTGACCACGAGAAGCATCTCCGTTGCATTCTCGAATTACTACAGCATGAGAAACTCTACGCCAAATTCTCGAAATGTGAATTCTGGCTACGAGAAGTTCAATTTTTAGGACACGTTGTGAGTGAGCGTGGTATCCAAGTGGATCCCGCTAAGGTAGAGGCAGTCATGAACTGGCAAGAGCCAAAGACGCCTACCGAGATTCGTAGTTTCCTGGGATTAGCAGGATACTACCGGAGATTTATTGAAAATTTTTCAAGGATTGCTGCGCCCTTGACTTCCTTGACCAAGAAGAAAGAAAAGTACATTTGGGGCCCGAAGCAGCAAGAGTCCTTTGAAATACTGAAGCAGAAGCTAAGCAACGCACCTGTGTTAACCCTACCTGAGGGTACAGATGAATTTGTGGTTTACTGCGATGCATCACATACGGGCATGGGGTGTGTGCTTATGCAGAAGGGCAAGGTGATTGCCTATGCTTCAAGGCAATTAAAGGTGCATGAAAAGAATTACACCACCCATGATTTGGAGTTGGGTGCCGTTGTATTTGCACTAAAGTTGTGGAGGCACTACCTTTATGGTATTAAATTTGTGATTTATTCTGATCACAAAAGCCTCCAGCACCTGTTCAACCAGAAGGAGTTGAACATGAGACAGCGCCGTTGGATGGAAACCCTGAATGATTATGACTGCGAAATCAGGTACCATCCCGGCAAGGCGAATGTGGTCGCCGATGCCTTGAGCAGGAAGGAAAGGGTAAAACCCATTCGAATCAATGCCAAGAGCATTGAGGTTAGAAATAATTTGATTGAAAGGATTTTGGTTGCGCAGCGTGAGGCTGTGTTGGAAGCTAATTATCCAAATGAAAAGCTAGGAGTAACTGAGGAGCAGTTGACTCTTAGCAAGGATGGAATTCTTAGGCTGAATGGACGTATATGGGTTCCGATTTATGGGGGACTACGAGATGTTGTTCTCCAGGAAGCCCATAGTTCCAAATACTCAGTCCATCCTGGTGCTGATAAAATGTACCAAGACTTAAAGGCAAATTATTGGTGGATAGGCTTGAAAAAGTCTGTAGCCGCCCATGTAGCAAAGTGCTTGACTTGTGCTCAAGTCAAAGCCGAGCACCAAAAGCCGTCTGGCTTGCTACAACAGCCTGAACTTCCAGAGTGGAAGTGGGAATGCGTAACTATGGACTTCATAACCAAGTTACCCAAAACCAGGAAAGGAAACGATACAATATGGGTCATAGTCGATAGGCTGACTAAATCAGCTCATTTTCTACCCATCAAGGAGACATATAGCTCCGATATGTTAGCCCAACTATATGTTGATAAGATTGTAGCCTTACACGGCATACCTGTGTCTATTATCTCCGACAGGGATACTAGATACACATCTCACTTCTGGAAAAGTTTCCAGCAATCTTTGGGCACGCGTTTAAATTTTAGTACGGCTTACCATCCACAGACGGACGGTCAAAGTGAGCGTACTATCCAAACGCTAGAAGACATGCTTCGTGCATGTGCGATCGATTTAGGTGGTAACTGGGATAAAAACCTACCCCTGATCGAATTCTCCTACAATAATAGCTACCACACCAGCATAAAGGCTGCGCCTTTTGAGGCATTATATGGTAGGAAATGCAGATCGCCTGTTTGTTGGGCGGAGGTAGGGGAGGTCCAACTGTCAGGACCAGAGATTGTTTTCCAGACAACGGACAAGATTGTCCAGATCCGGGAACGTCTCAAGGCTGCCCGCGATAGGCAGAAGAGCTACGCTGATCCAAAGCGTAAGGATTTTCACTTCGAAGTGGGTGAAAAGGTATTACTTAAGGTGTCACCCTGGAAGGGGGTGATGCGTTTCGGCAAGAAGGGCAAGCTGAGTCCGAGATACATAGGGCCTTTTGAGGTCATTGAACGAGTCGGATCAGTTGCCTATAAACCGAACTTGCCTGAAGAGCTCAATGGAATTCACAATGTGTTCCACATCTGCAATCTCAAAAAGTGCTTCGCCGACGAATCGTTGGTGATTCCACACACAGATGTGCATATAGATGAGAGCTTAAAGTTCATAGAAAAACCTTTGTCGATTGAAGATCGACAGGTGAAGAAGCTTCGCAGAAAGCACGTACCGATTGTAAAAGTCAAATGGGATGCTCGTAGAGGTCCTGAATATACGTGGGAAGTCGAAGCTACAATGAAAGAAAAATACCCCTATTTATTTGAGTAAATCTCGGGTCGAGATTTATTTTAAGGGGGTGAGGATGTAACACCTCGAAATTTTGTGTCCAATGATGTGTTAACACGTGTCATTTGTTTACACGTGGCATCTATAATAAATAAAGGACTAATTTTGACAAACCTTGAAAGTATATAAATTCGAGGGTTATAAATGTCAACAAGGGTAAATATACTGTATAGTATCCCTAAATAATGCTTAAACCTTCAAACGAATAAATTATAGATCGTACAAAAACAAAACGCGGAGGAAAGTGAGAGATTACAAACTACAGGGGTTAACTGTGTCAACATGTTTAATAATACCTCTGAGTGACCCTTTAACGTTCCAAAGACTTTGTAACGGTATTATACCCTCACTAAAATAATATATATGAATTTCGCGAAGTTTCGATAAGAAACGAGAAAGTTACGATCGAATTCGTAGAAGAAGGGTTAAAAGCGTCAACAGTGAAAGTTAAGGCTTTCCAATATAATTAATAAATAAACCGGGGACTTAATAATGCGGGTAAATAACACGAGGCCCCTAACGGTAAATAACCGATGGCCAAACCGCAAAGTTACCCCTTCAAAACCGAAAGGTCAGGTGAATCATTACGAAAGATTTCGTTATTAATGGCCGGATTCTGTAATCATTACAAAAAGATTTAAAAATCCTGAAATCTTAACCTTAGGCGACCCGCGTGAAGGTTAAGGATTAGTTGAGGCGGGCCGCGAGCCTCCTTTGTTTCGCGTCTGTTATTTGATCTTTAGGCGACCCGCATTAAAATGCATGGGAACTCCCATGCGGGCCGCGTAAAGTGCCCAGATGCAGAAACTTTGTAGTTTCTTGCCTTTTGGAGCTTTTGAACGATCAAACACCAATTAATGGAGCATGGGCGCCCCCTACACGACCCATACACCTCTAGGACACCTACCCATCATCCCTGGACTATTGTGGTAGTTGTAATGATCATAGGGGCTTGTTCTTGGCTATAAATAGCACCTTTGTGTGCATAACATTCACAACAACTCAAACACACATCTCTGGCCATTCTAAAGGCTCCCAAGTGTTTCTTCTCTGCTCCATATTCAAGTACTAACTTCTGTAAGTTACCTTGATCATCCATTGTTCAGTTTATGCTTAGTTTTTAGCTAAAAACCAAACCGTCGTAACTACGGTTTGACTTTACAATAAATCAGTAATGGTTCAGTCTTATGACGAATCAAAAGTGGTTATGAGTTGGTATTTATGTGGGTAATAAACCTCTAAAATGGTTCCCCCTGATCACCACTCTAACTATGTCAAATGTCGAGTCAAACGTGCGGTTAAAAAGTCAACAGAAAGCTATTTTAGCGATTTATGCATAATCTGTAATGTATATGTTATGGAACCTGTTTTGACAATCATAAAACATGATAATAAGTATATAAACCTGTTTGCGCTCGTTTGAATCGATCATTTACTATGTTGAACCGGTTCGGAGCCGAAAGTCGCAAAAGTTTGACTTTTGCTTTGACTTCAGTTCTGACCCGTTTTAGTGAGGTATAAATATACCTTAGGACTCTCTTAGGACCAGGTCACATGTTGGTATAAGCCTCTGTGGTCGGTTCATGAGTTATCCGAGTCTTTTACGTATTTCCGTCATTCGCCTAAAAGTTGACCGTAACGGCCTTTTAAAATTAAAACGAGTATTTCGGACACGTGAACGGACCAAAATCTTGCTTGTTAAATTATAAGCATGTCCTTAAAGTTTCACGTCAATCCGAGGCCTAGAATGAGAGTTATGCTAAAAGGCGCACTTTTAAGAAAGTTTTGTAATTAACGGCGCAATTAGCATAACGCCCATCGCCCATCTAACCCAAGTTTTCGTCACCAAAACTCTTACCCACTGTGGTAAAATAATATTTTGGGAATTTTAAAGACTTTTAATAATTTTTACCTTGCTCATAACCTGCGGTTATGGCTACGGTTCGGTTAATACCGAATATGCCCTTTTTGGCCAAAACGGGAGTTCTACAAGGTCTTTTGACCCGATTCCAGTTGCTACTGATTTTAAATAATAAATAAAGTATTTTAAACTTTATAAACTGTTCGGGAAACTCAGATTTCCTGTAGAACCCGAAAAGCTCTTTTTAAAGTCTTTAAAATGACCGAAAAGCCCCTACGGGGCATAATATAAACCTAAACTCGTTACGGGCATTACGGAAGGTATCCTACTGATACCAAAATACTTTTAAGGCATAGTGACTTAGGAAATAAGCGTACGACTCTCATAGTTAACCGTTTCGCCTATTTGCGCACACGGTACGGCTCATGGAACTAGTTTTCGTGCAATAGCCGATATGGGTCAAATTATATTATTTGAACCCCAAAATCCAGAGTATGAACTATAAACCCATATAAAACAAGTCTCTGAACTTGTTGGGTCCAAATCATACTCCATTCTCGGTTTTCGCCTTTTCGTGCGAATTAACCATATCTATATATCGGAATCAACCGGTTTAAGCTACGGCTAATATAAGGACCGTTAGGATTCTAAGAGGTTAATTAAAACCTTCGTTCCAGATTAGGAGCCCCAGTAAAAGCTATCGGTGACTTGATCTAGATTAAGGATTAATACTTGCAAAGGTAAATACTTTTGACTTATTTCCCCTATATGGGCTTGGGTTACGGTATATTAATACCGCTTGATTGAGCATTATATAATTCCATCGCTTAGGTGGTTAATTGATTAAATATGATCGGCTCATTTAAACAGTTTTGTTGCTTATAAGCCTTTGGGGGGTTTAATGACCATTGTCCCGGATATCCTCGGCATCATTTTACGAAATGGCCACGACCATCGACATCCCGGTGTAGGCGTACACCCGGTATAAAGTGTCGACATTAAAACTAAAAGACGTAGCCGTTGGTTTTTGTACTACGGTTTTACGCAAACGTGGTGTGTCTATAAATCTTTAACCCGGCACGACCCGGGCTACTGAACGCATAAAAGAACATGTAAAACGTTCACAAGATCATTATGAATTTTCCCAAGTTATAAAAGAATTTGTGCCTTGTGCATTCAAATCAATTTTAAATAAACATTTTCAAATGTGTCAGTTGAATGTATTTACCAGTGTAAACTGACGTATTTTCCCCAAAAAGATTAAGTGCAGGTACCTAAACGTAATTGGCTGGTATTAGCTCCCTAGCGTCGGGATAAGCCTCGCAAGCTTGATTGCAGTATCTGATGGAACAATAATTTATGATTATTTACGATCCGCTGTGGATATATTCAACCCCTGTAATACATTTTGATATTACGATCAGAGGTTGAAATTTATATATTTATCTTATGCTTCCGCTGTGCATTATATAATTGTGTGGTTTGACTATATTGTTGCCAACATCGTCACGGTAATCCCCCACCGGGCCCACCGGTGAGACACGTGGAAATCGGGGTGTGACAGTTCACTTTCGGTTCTCTTTTCTTAACAGGAGCTCTTTTGTTTTGCACCTTTTGCTGTTGAACCTTAGGTTGCTCAACCTTAGATTGTTGAATTTTAGGTTGTGCAGCCTTAGGTTGAGTAGCCTTAGACTGCTCAACTTTAGGTTGTTGAACCTTTGGTTGTTCAGTCTTAGGCTGCTGAACTTTTGGTGCATGAACATTCTTGTTCTGAGCTTTCTTTCCCTGTACCTGACCCTTACCCTTTCCTGAATTGACTTGTTGTTTTCGCTCAATTGGTAGTTTTTGGTTTCCGTATTGTTTTCTAATTTGTTCACACGGAATTGGATCACATTGAGTGACTGTCACTTTGTTACTTTTGTTTCCCAAAAACTTATCAGTACATCCTTCAAAAATTTGCTCAATTAAATCTTGATTTACATTTTTAATTGGAAAATCTTTGTCAGAGTAAATTTTGCTATCTCCTTTGAGCGTATACAACAAGTTATTCCCTTCAGAGCTAACTACAAGGGATTCCATTGCTTTTGACATTTCAGTCTTACTCGGTTTCACTGGTGGATCACACAGAATGTGATTCTCGATAGGAATATCTGTTGTAACCGAGTTAGACTGTTGTTTCACAATTTCTTCAGATTCATCGTCCGAAGAATCAGCATCCTCAATAATGGGAGGACTCTGTTCCTTAACACACGATGTATCTGTCACGTTCTCAGATTCTGATTGATCCGAGGATGATGTACCAGTTGTGAACCCGAGGCCTGCTGCAAAGTCATCTAGACCGAGTGGCACAGTAGGTTCAAAACGGGGCATATCCTCGTCATCAGGCAACTTGGAGTAATTGTGATTCATCGGGGGAGGGCATGATTTGTAACCAATACATTTTGCATCCCCCTTTTTCTTTTGAACATCAATAATGTGATCCAAAACATAGCGGGAATTGGAATAGCTTTCCAATTTCTGCTTAATTGTCTCACATTCACATCGAGCTGTTGCTAACTCTACCATTTGCTTTTCAATTGTGTCAATTAGATTATTGTTAGCATGTTGTTTTCTCAAAACAGCCTTTTGTAATTCAGAAACATCATGTTTTAATGACGCAATTGTTGCTTTAAACTCCTTTTCATTTCTGGTTAAAAACAAGTTAGCTTCGGTTGCTTTAGAAAGATCTACAATCAATTCTTGATTGTGTTTGTGTGTGATTTCAAACTGAATTTCCTTTTCTGCATATTCTAAACACTTTGCACATTCAATAGGAGCAGAAATAGAGTCAGAATTAGTATCACATACCTGAGAAGTTTGACCTTCTACGTGAGCCATAAAGGCTGTATGAAAAGAAAAAGATCCATCTTCAGAGAAAAACTGAGCAAGCTTCTCGGAAGTTCCAGCAGATTTCTGGCAAAGAATAGATCTCCTTTTGCATAATGCTTCAGCTTCAGCCAAAAGCTCATCAACCTCCAAATCTAAAGCATCACTTGATAAATCACCAGCATCAAGTGATTCCCCATCCATGCTCCCACTATAACCCGAACTATCTTCATCTTCTGAAGATTCACCAGCAGACACGGGTTCTACTACCTTCTCAACCACTTTAGCATAACATGCTGTTCCACCATTTCCTCCTTCTCCAAGCTGAAGATTCCAGTTGCATATTTCATCAGCTTGAACAACTAATCCTCTGTGGGGATTAGTATTTGTGGAACCAGATGTATTTCCTCCAACGGGAACTATTGATCTGTCAGAATTGTTGTTCTGTTGTTGTTGTGGCTGTCTTTGATTCCTGAAGGGATTCTGATTGCCTTGCTTAGGTGGCTTCTTACACTCCCGCTTGAAATGACCCTTTTCACCACAATTAAAGCAAGTGACAGCATTCTTATCAAAACCATACTTGGTGTTGTTGTTGCTTTCCAAGTTGGTTCTCCCCGTCCTTTCCATAAACTCCTTTGCTCTTCGAATTGCACTAGCAAGAGCCCATTTGATATCCATCATTTCAAACTCTTCTTTATCCACTTGCTGATAATCTTCATTGGTTAGATTGATATTCCCAATCTGACCTGCAACTAATCCACAATAAGCACTAACCAAGGTATTCAACATCTCCATATGCTCCTTGGCTATTTCGACAGTGACTTTGGAAAAGTTGGAAGTGTCTAATCTGACTGTGTTCGGATTGGAAGTGGCTTGAAAATTTGAAGAGTTTCCATAAAACCCTTGTTGTTGCGGTTGTTGCTGCTGAGCTCTGCTTGGGTCTAAGAAAGGCGGTGGTGTGAATTGCTGAGCTGTCTGTTGTTGTTGAGAAGAAGAATCTGGTCTTGAATACATCATCGTGTATGCTGAAGGATCAAACTGATTTGTTGTGGAAGATCTGGTGTTTGAGATGAAAGCTGTTTGAAGCTTCGCATGTTGAGAGGCTGGTTTTTCTCCACTAATACCACCTGCAATCCCATAGTACATCTCTGGATTCTGAGGAGTTATTGTTCTTTTTGCCTTTAGCTTTTCTTCTACATCTTTGTTCTCCAATTTTTGAATTAACTCATAAACGGTGATTGTGTCCAGAACACCATTTTCCTTGAGAATTTCAAGATAACCGCTCCATTTTGCTGGTAAGCTATCAGCGAATCTCTTCACCATTTCTTGTGGAGTGGCAGTGACTCTGAAGGCAAACATCTCACTCAACAAGTGATGGAACCTTGTAGATAACTCTGCCAAACCCTCATTCTCCATACACGTGAAACCTTCAAACTCTTTCTTCAGTAATTCTTGCTTGATCTTTCTAGATTGAGCATTTCCTTCACATCGTAACGTGAGCATATCCCACAAGCTTTTAGTAGTCGTGCAGTAAACAAACTGGTGGTAAATGTCTCTGTGAAGAGCTTGTGTGAGAATCATGAATGCTTTCTTTTCTAACTCAAATTTCTTCTTATCATCATCAGACATAGTGCTGTAAGTTTCTGGATTGGATCCTGCAACTTCCAACTCATTTTCAAATGGGGTGAAGAAACACATCCATAGATCTTGACCTTGCCCCTGAACATAAGTTCTCAGCCTTTCTTTCCACCATCCCCAATCATTGATGTGATTTAGCTTTGGCGGTTTTGTGCTTGTACCAGTTTCACTGAAAGGTACCTATGTATCTCACATTACATGATTTACATTTTGACATAAACATTTTGACCTGGTTTACATAATAACATTTGACAATTGGTTTAAACATGAACAATTTACATTGGTGGTTTGTTTAGGTAAGTGATTTAAGTAACGAGGCGTGTGTAATATGAACAAGCATGGTGGACACGCCACTGGTACTTCCTATATATAAGTGCTTGTATGATATTACATATTGTAGCGTTATTTAAATTATTTCAATTTAGACATATACATTTTACATAAATAACATATTCTTCACAAGACATTTACAAAACAATTTGTTTTATACAACTCATTTTACTTGGTTATTAAATCAACCATACACCTTTCTTTTATATAATCTGGTTTCTTATCACATTTTCATATGATTTATAAAACAAAACACTTAACAAGATTCATGACTAATATTTATTAAGCATTTCTTTAAACTCAAGTCATGAATCCTATTTTCGTAAAACCTATGTATCTCACAGGCATTTTTATGCCGAGGTACCTATTTTCACATTTGTTTCAGGAGCTAATGCATAGGGTTGCAGATCTCGAGCCATCGATGCGAGTAAGGAAAGAGGTTGAACCCTATAGACGAAATAACCCCATCGTTCTGCATCATTGCTTGAATGCTGCTGCTTTGATTTGTGACCAATGCCCATTGATTTGCAGTTATCATTGCAGCTTGAGGTGGGGCAATAGCCTGCATCCATGCAGTTTTGTTGAACTCTGACGCAGATTGCGTGGCTGATGATTGCGTAGCTGATGATTGTGGAGTCAAAGTTGTTGTAGTCCACGCGGATGGATCCCACTGACCGTTTGTTCCCATTTTATAAAGATCAATATACTAAGTGAAAATTGATTTAAAATTTGAAAAACAAGTTTTTCCTTTTTCAAAAATTCAATGTTCACAAACTATGTTAATATGTTGAAATGAAACAAACAGCCGAAAGATCCTGGATCGAAAGACCTGAAAAACACAACTGTTAACTTAAACAGATAAGAATCGAAAGATAACACCTGTTCGAAGGATCAACAGTGTTCGAAAGATCACTGTTGAATTTCGAACAATGACTTCGAAAGATTCTCCAAGACGAAGGATCCTTATCTTTCGAATAGTAACAGTAGCTCGAACGATATATCCTTCGAAAAGATTCCTTGGCTCGAAAGATAACTCACAGACTTCGAAAGATGTTCGAAGGATGGGTATCTGTCGAACCTCCTTGATCGAAAGATGATCTTTCGACTTCGAAGGATATCTTTCGAACACAACTGACACACTGACACAAAGTAGACAGGTTGGTGAAAAGGTGATGGGGTTGGTAGACAACTTTCGGCAGAAGGTATGTTCAGACCTCAACTTTCTACCAACTCAGATTTGACTTTTAAAATATTGCCCAAAAAGGAAGCTTCTTATCCAGAAACCGGTCACCGGAGTAAGCCGGAATTTTGGCCGGAAATTACCAAATCTCTTAGAACAAGATTTTAAGTTACCTAAACCTTCCCTTAACACACCCGGTTAGTTTAGAACACGTTTTTAAGTTTATAAATGCAAGAAAAACACCAAAAACGGGTACTAAACCAAGTGAGTTTTGTCCAAACACTCCAAAGTCTTGTACAAACCCGGTTTTTAACAAGGAAAAGAGCCACGGCTCTGATACCACTTGTAGGTCCCTCGGAGGTTGAGGTTAAACCTTATCCTTGTTATGTTTAACACTCTAGCAAGTGCGGAATCCAAGCTAGAATGCAAACCGATAGTTTAGATGAAAGCACAAGCAACAAAGAGAAAGAGTAGACACGTAAGATATCAAAGTTTTCTCTTGTATTTCAGTGGACACGGTTACAGCCCTTGACCAAACTGAAAATGCTCTCTACAAGACTTGGTTCACTCACATACACTATCAAAGGACTTTCTAAGGACTTTTTTTTTGTGAAGTGAAACCATACATGGTATATATATACCCATAACAGATTGCATGCTCGAAGGATAAGAGAGTCTGGTCGAAAGATCATCTATCGACCAGAATCATACCGAAGGGTCCATACATACCTCGAAGGATGATGTATCCTTCGAGGTCCATCTGTATCCATCGAAGGTTGTCTTTCGAGGTCATCGAAGGATATAAACCATCCTTCGATGACATCCTTCGAAGCAAACAAACTTACAACCTTAGAGTTGACTGTTAAGAGGGGGAGAAAAGGGGTTTCCCTCTTAACCAGGCTCCGGCGTGAGAATAAGTACTGTTCTGAGAGAATAAGTACAGTGTGTGTATAGAGTGAGTATAGAGTGTAAAAGATCCTGAACCTGAATGAATGATGAAGGGTCCTATTTATAGCCGGAGGGTAAAGGAGGGAGGAGCAGCTGTGCGAGCTGTGGGTGCGCGCCAGCTGTCCGACCATGGGGAATATCCCCTTGGTCTGTTCTGTTGTGGCAGGCGTAGTGGTACACGTGGCGCGCTTGCATTTGCCCACGCTGGAAACCTTGTACTGACGATGTCAGTTCTGCTCCCTGATTTGCTGCAGGCCTACATGGCGTCCTGCGGTTGGTGACACATTTTGTCCTTTATGTCTGGTGGAGCATCTTTGGTGCCACCTGCAGATCTTCCAGAAGTTTCTAGAAGCTTCTGGATTGCTTTGCTGATGTGGCTGCCAAGTGTGCTCAGAAAGTGGTGTGGTCCCTGCCATGTAGGCAGGGAATTGGGACCATACCTCTTCAAGTCCCCCCAGTCCAGTGTGCCTTCTAGTTGAGTTGATCGTCTAGGAGGGATTCTGGACTTATAAGAATAGTGGCTTTTACGGCGCGTGGAGTTTGGTGATTTGGAAGAAAGATTTGAACCAAACGGACGCGCCGCGCATGGGTTTTGGCCCTTTATAAAAAATGAGTCAAATGGACGCATGGGGCATGGGTTTTAGCCCTTTATAAAAAATGAGCCAAATGGACGCATGGCGCATGGGTTTTGGCCCTTTATAAAAATTGAGCCAAATGGACGCATGGCGCATGGGTTTTGGCCCTTTATAAAAAATGAGCCAAATGGACGCATGGCGCATGGGTTTTGGCCCTTTATAAAAATTGAGCCAAATGGACGCATGGCGCATGGGTTTTGGCCCCTTGTAAAAGGTGAGCCAAATGGACGCATGGCGCATGGGTTTTGGCCCTTTATAAAAATTGAGCCAAATGGACGCATGGCGCATGGGTTTTGGCCCCTTGTAAAAGGTGAGCCAAATGGACGCATGGCGCATGGGTTTTGGCTCTTTAGTTGTTTCCTTCTGATGGAAGCTTGGTGGGCATGGGGAAGTGTTTGGTGTAACTATCTGACATCCCTGTCTTATCGGAGGTGAACAATTGCTTTTGTAGTTACTTTCTGTCACGTCAGCTGGTTCTGTTGCCCATGCTTCCCGAAAAAAGAGCCGACGTTTTCTCTCTCTTCTGATGTGTCACTCCTTTATTGGTTCCTTTTTCTGTACTCTGACGGTCCACTACCCATCGCATTAAATGCGATGGGTATAAATAGGAGGCGGTTACTCGTTCCTCTTCACTTTTACAAATTTCAAGTGTGTTTTCCTTCTATCTTCTCTCTTCGTTCTCCGTTGTTTCAGTTGTTTTCTTGAATTCTTATTTCCGACTTCTCTGTATTTACACCATGTCAGGTACGAATCCTTCTCAACGGAAGAGGAAATATAAGGAGAGGGCTCCTCCTGGTCCTGACCAGGCGGTCATTGGGTGGAAGGAGGAGGAGTTCATGAATCTGGTTAGGGGGATGGGTTTCCGTCCCGAGTGGGGAGCCCAGTATCCTCCTACCAGTTCTACTGCCTTGGACGCCCCTCCGGGACATATCACTTTATATGCTGCATTTTTTCGGGAAGGTAGTTTCAGATTACCTATTACAAAGTTTACTGCTGCCGTGTTGAGGGGTTATGGGCTTCATATTTCACAAATTAATGCTATTGGGCTTCCACGCATTACTCATTTCGAGTATGTCTGTAGGGCTTACCGTATGGAGCCTACGTTTGAGATGTTTCATGTGTTTTATAGTGTTACCTATGCTAGTGGTTTCTATTCGTTTCAAGCACGAACGGGTGTTGCTCGAGTGTGCTCTGTGCCTTTGAAGAGCCTTCATGACTGGAAACAGAAATTCTTCTACATCCGCCGTGGTGTAATTCCGATAGATATGCCCTATCGTCAGGTGAGCCAATGGATTCCAAAGGTAGACGTCATGGAGGATTATGCTGCCCAGGACTGGTACAAGAAGATAACCCAAAAGGCGACTGCCATTTCCCAGCTGGAGGAGATGGCTTTGGTTGGTGCCGGGATGAGTTTATTGTGGATGCCCAAGAATCCGTTGGGTCAACCTGTATATAGCTATCAGGGCAAATGTATGTTTCTTTCATAAGTTACTGCTGAGTTATTTCCTCTTATGTTTGTTGTGTTTTCTTATCTTCTTGCCTTTTTGTAGTTGGTTACAGCTTGATAAATGTCTTGGATCCGAGGTCGGCGGGTGCTATGGTTGAGGCTATTCAAGAAGATGGGAAACCGACGTGGCTAGACCAAATCCGGGGTCGTTTTTTGCATCCAACTGATGACAGCTTGAGTAGATATGCCAGCGAGGTTCTAGGTGAAGATATTTGGAATGATCCTGTCGACCTGGGTCGAGAGGAAGTCATTGTTCTTTCGAGTGAGAGTTCTGACCAAAACCTTGAAGGTCTAATCTCTCGTTGCGCACGTGCAGGTACCGCGCAGGTGATGTTTCCGAACCCGTGCATGAGGTTGCTGGTGATGATGATGTAGAAGTGCCTGTTGATCCTTCTGCTCAGTTGGAGTCGAGGAAGAAAGCAAGAACTAATAAGTCTGGGAGGAAAGAGGGAAAGGCTGAGGGTAAAGCTGCTGGTTCTTCTCGTAAGCAACCCTCTACTCTTCCTTGTCTAGATTATGTGGTAGTTTCTGACACGTTGTCTGGCCTAGGGGTTGGTGAGAGAAGTCGAGAATCGGATCCTGATGACAGTGCTACCCTGACTGAGCACATGAGGAAAAAGGCCCTCGAGGATCACAAGCGCAAGCTTGATGAGCAGTCTGCTGCTCTTCTTGCTGCCAAAAAAGCGAAGCTTCATAAGGAGGCCCCCCCCAGCACCTTCTGAATCTGAGGTTGATCTTGGTGTTTTTAGTAGGGGTCGTGGAAATCTTCTGGAGGAGATCTGTGCTGCGTCTGCTCCTCCTGCTGGTAACTTGTTTGTAGTTGTATATTTCTTTCGTTTTTCTTCGGGTTGTTTTTAATTCTTGTTTCGTGACAACGGTCAAGATTGGCAAGAAACCTCGTGTGGTGGATATTTCTCAGATCACACCGCGCACTTCCCCACCATCGAGGACGGTTGGTCTGACCCCTCCTCGTGATGATGTTGAGGCAGGCAAGAAGGGTGGAGAAGGGGCTACTGAAGATGTGGGTGAAGGTGGTGGTGATGCTGGAGTTATTGGTGGTGATGGTGGAGTTATTGGTGGTGATGGTGGGGCTGATAAGGGTAAGGGTGTTGAGGTGGAGGTGGAATCTAATGAAACTACTCCCCACCAAACCATTTATACCAAGCGTCCTCCTGGTGGAGGTGGGGCTACTTCTGGTGTGGTGCGTATCCCGCAATTTGAACATAATCCTGCTGATTCTTGGGGTACCCAGAATCCTGCTTGTGATGACTTACCACACGCCCCTCGCTGGAACCTTACTCAGGGTTCCAGGATGAATGACGTGAACAATTGCTATGAATTTTTTGCTATGTCTCTCCCTCCTGTTGAGAGGATGTTCCAGAAAAACCGCAATCGATTTGCCTTGTTGGACGACCATGTTCGTGCCGGGGTAAATTACTTTGCCACTTCTCAGGAAATTCTTCGTGAATGGCGGTTGATGGGAAAGGAGACTTGAAGAGCAAGGTTTGCAGTGGAGGGTATCTGATGCTGAACAGAAACTTGAAGAGCAAAAACAGTTGAATGTTCAGAAACAGAAAGATTGGGAAGCCGCGTGTGAGCGCACGAATGTTGAGATGCAATCTCAGCGTGATGCGATCGTGCGGTTGTCCGGTGAAAAAGCAGAACTTGCTGAAGAGGCTCAGCAGGCGCGTGTTGCGGCCGAGAAAACAGAGAAAGAATATGTTGATTGGATTGATAAGTTAGAGGTTCTTGCCCAGCAGAAGGCGGCTGAGTGTGAGGCTGCACAGCGCCTTCTTGCTGAGAAGACTGCTGAATGTCGGGCAGCTGAACTTCTTGCTGAGGAGGCAGCTGCTGACACCAGATGGTTGCTTTCTCGTGGTGTACCCTTGGTAATTTCTTTTGTCTTTTGTCGCTCATTCGTCTTCTTTTATTTTTGTGATCTTTTATTTGGTTGCCTTGTTTTATGCAGCTTGCTGACCGCATTCTGAATTCAACTGAACTTGCCACGTATATGTTCGAATTGGGCCGAGCGGGTTATAATAGTGGTCGTAAGTTTGGATATGCTGAGGGCAAGGCTGCAGCTGTCAACAAGGAGAAAGATTACCATTTTGAGTTGTATAAAGAAGATTGTGATGGTGCTTATGCTGCTAAGCGCAAGGAGGTTTCGACCCTTGACTTTGCTGTCGTCCGGGCTGCGCAAAAGTTATCTCGGAGACCAGATGGAGTTGCTCTTCTGAAGAAAGCCCTTGGAGACGATGATGATGCGGCAGGGGGTGTTGGCACCAGTCATGCTTGATTGGTGGAGTCCGGCCTGTGAGCCGCGTATGGCCTTAATTGGCCTTGTAATGTTGATGGTTTGGACAATTTTATTCTGTTTTACCTGTTATGGTCGTATGTACTTGATCGTAATTGCTTGATGGATATTTTGTTATCGTTTTTGTGTTTATGCGAATTTTGTTATCGTCATAATATGTGCATGTGTAATTACTTTGATTAGGTGTCACGAATGAATGATGGCGCTGACAGGTGATGTTGTGTTATTACAACGTTTTATTCTGTCGTGTTGATGCGCGCGCTTATTTTGTGACTTACGAAGTGATCGAGTTGCATGTTATTGTGTGAGCTCAGCTGTGTTCAGCCTTGGGAGCATTACAATGTTTAGTTACCTTGCTATCGATATTTTCGTGTTTATGTGGGCACGAAGTTTTAGTTTCGGCGTTTTGTAGGCTTTGGTTGTGTTTCCGACCCGGCTGTGCACTTGGTTGTGACGAGCCTTGGAGGTCTACAACGTTTCCTATGGTCGAACCATTCGATGTTTTCGTGTACGCCCAAAGTAATAAATGCAGTTGTGACAAGAAATTTGCATGAAGTAAAAGTAGCCAAACACTTCTTGTATTATAGTAAATGTGTTGGCGATTCGGCCTTTGCAGTTACATAATTGTTTTACATGTAGCACTTCCTAAGTTGCTGAGCGTTCCAGGTTCGCGGAACCTCCTTGTTGTTGATGGTGCGCAATTTGTAAGTTCCTTTGCCAAGTACTGTATCGATGATATATGGGCCTTCCCACTTGGGGGCTAGCTTTCCGGGCTTTTCTGCGTTCGAAGCTTCATTGTCCCTTAGGACGTAATCTCCCGGATTGAAAGCGCAGACTCGGACTCTGGAGTTGTAGTATTTCTCCAGCTTTGTTTTGTACTTGGCCTCGTTGATTGCTGCCATCTCTCTCCGTTCTTCTAGGAGGTCCAGATCGATCCTCCTTTCTTCTTCATTGTTGATTAAGTTCATTGAGAGCATTCGTGGGGATGGCAGCCCTATTTCTGCTAGAATGACCGCCTCAGACCCGTAGACTAGGCTGAACGGTGTCTCACCGTTGCTTGTCTTTGGCATTGTCCTATGGGCCCACAGTATGCTGGGCAGTTCGTCCACCCAGCCTCTTCTCTTCTCGCCTAACCTCGCTTTAATACCATCAACGATACTCTTATTGACTGCCTCTACTTGACCATTCCCTTGCGGGTGCGCAACCGAAGAGAAGGTATGTTCGATATGTAGTTCTTTGAACCATCGTTCGAGGTCGTCTGCTGCGAAGTTAGTTCCGTTATCGGTGATGATTCTGAGAGGTAGGCCAAAGCGGCATATGATTTGCTCCCATATGAATCGCTTGATGACTGCCGATGTGGTTGATGCAAGTGCTTTCGCCTCTACCCACTTGGTGAAATAATCGACTGCGACTATTATGAATTTGACCGCCCCTGGTGCTTCCGGGAAAGGACCTACCATGTCTATGCCCCATTGTTGAAAAGGTCATGCGGTTGTGACTGGTACGAGTTCATTTTGGGGGCGCATGGTCTTGGGCGCATGTCTCTGGTAGCCACTGCACTTCCTCAACTCTTTCACAGCATCTAGATGCATTCTGGGCCAGTAGTATCCGGCATTCATCACTTTTGCTACCACCATTCGAGGCCCGGCATGAATACCACAAATTCCTTCATGAACTTCCCGGATTAGGTAGTTTGCGTCTTCGGCGTCAACGCATCTCAGCAGCGGGCCGAGATACGACTTTCGGTACAGTATCCCATCTGCCATCTGATAGTGTTCTGCTTTGTATTGGATCTTTCGCGCCTCGGCTTTGTTTTCGGGAAGTATCCCTGACTGCAGGTACATGATTATCGTTGTCATCCAGGACGTTGTTCCTGTCTGGATGACACTTACTTCTCTGAGTGGAACGGCTCGTCCAAGACACTTGTATTAGAAAAAGTTGGGCCTCTCACATTATATCAAAAGCTCTTCAAAGTTCAAAAGCCCAGACCGAAGTTGGAAACTTCTCATGTTAGCTACTTTAGCTGAAACACTAGATATGCTTATAAACGGTTTGTTTGAGGAACAAATGTAAGAATTTTCATTATCGTCTCTTTAATTGCTACGAAGTATATTTGTAAACACTAAATACTAGTGATGGACTGATGGCATTAATGTAATTCTTATATACATTTCCTGAATTAACTGTTGTATTTTCTTGGCCAATATTTTTTTATCATTTAACCAAAGTATTGACTATGAGATTGTACTATGTTTTAATTTCTAACTTATAAAATTGTGGGAATAGTAGTGGTTTTAAAAAAGCACCCTTCAGTCGTGAGCGACCTAGGTGACCATAAATAAAACTGTTAATTTCAGATGGCTTGGCGCGATGCGATCTCAAATGCGGCCATCTGCGTGCTCTTTAGTCACTTCCGGCCGGGAGACAACCACAATGGTGGATTGTACAGTCCGGCCCAACCTTCGGACCCAATTCCATTCTTCTTGAAATCCTACTTTCACATTTTTTTGACACATCTATGAATAATAAAACTATACCAGCTTGTAACTTTGACGCCATTCAGTAACATTATGAACTTCTCTCTCAAAATGTCACTCGTACACTGTTACATGACCATGTTTATACTTCTATGGTGAGTCATATTGACAAATAATGGTCTAAGCATATGTATAAAAAATATAAACGATAGATGTATGAAAGATTTATCCAAAAGATTAAGTTAAAGGTGTAACTTGGAAAGTACATGATAAATCGAATTGTCATCTTAATCTATAAACATTACTTTTCATCAAGTATGCAAATTCAATCGGTATAAATTTCGTATTATTCATAGTCCGAATGATAATATACTTTTTATTGGATCACATGCCGATATTATCATCACAACTCTTTAATGTTGACGTTGAATCGCCATAGTTTATCGCTGAAAAATCCTCCTCATACATCATGTGTTCATATTTAGTTTGAAGAGTGGAGGGAACATGTGACATTCTGATGGCTTCTAACTCCGCAGCTACTTCTTTCATTGTTGGCCTACTTTTCCCATTTAAATTTAAACATCTCATTGCAAGGTTAGCTACTGCCAAGAGGTCATCCGTAGCACCTTCCTTTACCACCTTTGCATCAAAAATAGACATAACGCGATCTTCTTCCATAGCCAACATAAAGTGTGTAGCCAAACTTCTATGTTCACCAAATCTAGTCATGGAAATTGGTCTTTCTCCCGTCAAGAGTTCAACCAGAACAACTCCAAAACTATAGACATCACTCTTTTCTGTAAACTGGCTCGATTGGAAGTACTCGGGATCTAGATAGCCAAATGTACCTTTGACTAACGTAGTCAAGTGAGTTTGGTCTACTGATACGAACCTTGAAGTTCCAAAGTCAGAAATCTTCGCCCGATATTTATCATCCAAAAGTATATTACTTGTTTTGATGTCTCTATGGTATATTGGAATGGAAGTTGCTGAATGCAAGTAAGCAAGTGCTCCTGCGACCTCTGTAGCGATTTGCAATCTCATATTTAAAGAAATTGGAAAATCGTCACTCTCGTTTTGAAGACAATCCGATAAGGTACCATTTGGAATGAATTCAGAAACCAGGAGAGGGACGTCCGTCTCCAAACAACATCCTAATAATTTGACGACATTTCTATGATTTACTTGAGAAAGAATGACCACCTCATTGATGAACTGTTGTAACTGACTTTCATCAACTATCTTTGACTTCTTGACTGCCACAATCCTTCCATCAACTAACATACCTTTGTAGACTGTACCTTGACCTCCTCTGCCCAAAACTCTATTCTCATTAAAGTGGTCGGTGGCTTTCTCCAACTCATGTGACGTGAAAAGTATGGTTTTATCAACTAAAGATGGGTGAGCTTCTTCCTGTTGTTTTAGAAGTAAACCACCATTTCTCTTGAAAAACCTTTGTCTTCTTCTCCTGTCTTTTGTTTTCTTGATCACTTGGTACAATACATAGCTTCCTACCACAAGAAAAACTGCACCCATGCTTATACTAACACCTGAATGAAGGACAATATAAAATGTTAAGTTTTCAAGTAGCCTAAACTTTAAGAGAAGTCAATGATTCATGCTCAAAGGATCTGAACTCAGAAGTCGTCCTTGACGGCCAGAAACTACGAAAATTTCCTTTTCGTCATATTTTGAGCAAAGGCAGAGAACGATACATCTCTGTTAATTGCAACTAAAAACTAAAAACTAGAGAAAAGAAATAAAATAGTACCTAGAATAACACCCAAGGATGATTTGCTTGATTTGATTAATTCTGTAACACTCTCAGGATCAGGTGTGCTAAAGGCACAAGTAAAGTTCCATTTGGTAACTAACCCATCAACATCATAAACTGCACCATCATCACAGAAACCACCCATGTTCCTGCACCTTGTACACTCTTCTGTAACTATAGGCACATCATGTTAAAAAAACCAACAAATACAAGTACCCTATAAAACATAGGAATTATGAAATTACATACATTCGCATCCATCTGGTAGATAAGGAGTTCCATCTACATAGGTAAACGCGAAACATTTCTGAATATCCATTGACATATTATTACCGCGATCCACGCTGCGACTAACCCAAAATAGTTGCAGTTCCAGGCTATCACAGCAAGTTATGCGATTGACGTCAGCTTCTTCTAGGGTCCAAAGAAGTGATACCGGAACAAAAGCTTCTTCTCTAGCGATAGATCGATTAAAGAAGCTTCGATTAGCATACGAATTTTCATCCACCAAGAAGGCAGACCCACACATTCCATCTTCTCCGCGCCTTTCCAAGTTAATGCTGAATGACTTTACATAATGAGGAATTGTGGTTTGGCAACAATTGGTGCCAAAACAATTGTTTGTATCGATAAGAGTGTCATTTCGACAAGTAGTGGAACACCCGGTGAGCACACTCCCATTATCCATCATAACCGCGTTACCACACCCTTCAAAAACAAATTTATTGCGTGATTTGGAAAACAGGAAGGGGCTCCTACCAAGATCGATGCTTACCGTCTCACTGCTGTTCCTGGCTCGGCTCTGGCAGTCAGAGATCTTTGGCACATTAACAATGGCTATTTGATCTGCCAAGTTGACACCCAAGAGTTCTAGGTGGTTGAGTGCAGGTAGATATGGCGTCGAGGAGTTGCAATCAACGGTGTACCATCGGTTGACAGAACAGTTGGCACCGATTCCAAAAGGGTATGGAATCCTCACGTTCCCGCATGTATCATTGCACCCTGTCATGGCGTACTTTGCCATTGCAGTTGATGTTGCAGATAATACAAGGAAGATGAGTAAATGGTAAAGTTGAAATAGCTTCATATTTGTTAGAATAATGATTATACCAAAACAGGTAAGGCGGTTTTTATGTTTATAATGGTGGGCGTATGGTTGGAGGAGGATGCTGAGAAATAATCAAATGAATGAGAGATCGAAGATAGTCAAATACATAATAAATAAATGAAGAGAAAATCATTATATATATCCACTTTGACTAATCGTATCCTATGTATATTCTCTTTAAGAACCTGATGTTTGAAATATTTTCTTTTGAGATTTTACCTGTTTTTTTTTTGGGCATGTAACGGTATTTCAAAAGTAAAATTATGATTCCTGACTTTTCAATTTTTCATGATTTCATGGTTTTCCAATATTACTGTCTAGTTTTTTTCTTCTTTTTTTTTTTTTGTCTTTTTGTTTTTATCCTTCTTTCTTTTTCTACTTATGTGAAGTGGAGAAGTCTAAAATTGTGTATAGATTGAAGATCATATCTCACAATCGTGAACAAAAGAAAACAAAGGCATAACAAAATTTATAATTAAAAAATATGATCAAGTGGCCGATTTATTCATATACACACTTGGTCAGAGCAGATATCCACTCGTCTCGATCCACCACAATGCCACTTGCTCCAATATTTAAACATTTCCTGTGACATTAAATAATATGTATGGAAACATTTCACATGTGTAGCAATTAAACGATATGATTCTTAAGTTTTGGCCAAAGTTTCCCTCCGGTCGTTCCCATTATCCATTACGCGTCTACTTCAACAAAGGCGGGCTCGAAGCTAACTAAACAGACGAATAATGTAATAGACAGCCGACGTTCAAACAACCCACCCACACCCACAAAGTCAACGCTCCATAGGAATGACATATATAGCAAGGAACATTAAGTACAAAACTAATATTACGTAGAGAATGATCACAAAGTATGTGTGCGTAGTGCTTCATTGGTAATAGTAAGATTGAAGAATTAAAATGTTTTATTTCTATCCCCACTTTGTTTTTCTTTTCTTTTTTTAATCATGAGGAGCAGCGGAAGAGAAAAGGAAAGAGGGGATTAACAACAGAATTGATTGAAAAAGAAAACTGATTAGGGTTATAGGCCGATGGTAATGGAATAGAATCGCAGACTTGATACCATGTTAGAAATTGTGAATACCTAAATTAGGATTTCTGTGCTTTACTCACCGGTATATAAAGAGTACATGAAATCGAAACATCTACAATAAAGTCGCTAGACATTGCTATAAGATGATCTTGATGATGTGGTGAGGGAGATGATGTTGGAAATTAAGGTTACAGAAGGAGAGGATAAGGAAGATGACGTTGATCATGGTAAATTGCGATGAATTTGTTATGGTGAATTTTGAATTTTTGAAGATGAACTGAAGCTTTATTTTGAATTTTGAAGATCTATTGTTGAATATGATTTCTGAATAATAATAATAATAATAATAATAATAACGGAAATAGGCTTGTAAAAATCCCTATTAGACATAGTTGACCATTGGCAGTCTTACTCTCGAATATTCCTCCTACCAGTCCAACCTTTCATATATTTTTCCTCCACTGATCCCCCGTTAAAAAAAACTTAACGGAGGTTTTTTTCCGAATTACAAACGTATGTTTTAGGGCTTTTGATCAGAACGACGATACGAGTCTATTGATTTAAAACTTACCTCGAAACAGTGCTTCAAACGACTTGATTTTTGCTAATTGAAAGTTTAAACACCGAGTTGAAGTACCGTTTTCGTCGTTTGAGACACTGTTTCGAGGTAAGTTTTACATCAATGGACTCGTGTCGTCGTTCTGATCAAAAGCCCTAAAATATCTGTTTGTAATTCGGCAAAAAACTTAACTCTGTTATGTTTTTTTAACAGGGGACCGGTTGAGGAAAAATAGGTGAAATGTTGGACTGACAAGGGGAATAGTCAAAAGTGGGACTGCCAATCACGTCTACTAGGGATTATTACAGGTCAATTTCCCTAATAATAATAATAAGCGGTAAAAAAAAGACCTTTCACATTGAGGGTAATAAGTAAGATGGTCTTTTCGCTGTATTTCAAAAGGTCAAATTGACAAAAGGACTCAAAATGTAGCGAATTTCAAACAAAACGGTTTCAGGCATGAAATTCCCAGGGGTGGACCCACCCTTCGGCTTGGGAGGGCGGGCGGGCGCGCCCCTTGAAAAAAAATTAATGTGATTTTCCGCGTAAAATCTCGACCGCAACCCTTGGAAATTTTATCCGCACCCCTTGGAACTTTTCACTCGAACCCCTTGGAAATTTTCATTCGCCCCATTTAGGAAAAAAAATCGTTAGTTTATTAAAAAAGATTGTAAACACATATTTTTATAAAAAAAAATAACTAATTTATAACTTAACACAATACCCTTTACCCACTATATTTCATTAAACATAAGTTAGCCCACTATTCCTTGCCCGTTTAACCAAACCCAATTCAATTCAACCTATATTAAAATAAACCAAGCCCACTAACAACTCCCTCTCTCTATCTCTATCTCTCTCTCTCTCTCCCTCCTCCCTCCCTCCCTCCCTCCCCCCCCCCCCCCCTCTCTCTCTCGCATCTGCCTTCCACTGCCAGCGACAACAGGAACAACAGCCAACAGTAGCCATTTACCACCATGATCCGCCGCCGACAGCCACCAAAACTCACCGGAAATCCTAAGCTTTTTAAGGATGCTGGTTTTGCTTTGTTATTTTGATGATTTTAGTTGTTATTTTAGGAGAAAAAGGGTTATAAAGATGTTAAATAGGTTTGATTTATTTTTGTGTTTTGATGTTGTTTATGGTTGTTTAGATGATTTTTAGGGTTATTACAACTTACATTACATGATTTCTAGGGCTTAATAGTTGAAAATTAAAATTGAAAATTATGTTATGGGGCGATGAACTTATGGAACAATTTGTTTGTGATAGGAACCATGAGTAAGGACGTTACGGCGTGGTTTCTCAAGAGGAAAAGGGTTGAATCATCTTCCAAATTCGTTGATGCGAATACTCTTCCTTCGGATCCTCATGATCGCAAGGCCATTTTATCATATAACGTGAATCAACGAGATGAGATTAGAAGGGTATACCTACTAAGAGGACCTTGCCAACCAAGAGATATTGAGTTCCCACAATCTACGTTTCAAGGAAATGAGTTAAGAAAATTTAAGGAAGAATAGTACGACAAAATGGAGTATAAGGAATGGTTACAGTATAGTTCAAAATGGGATAGTGTGTTTTGCCTATTGGAGATCATAGATTTCAAAAAATGAAAACTCGTACGACAACATTTTAAATATGTTTGTAACGACGTTTGATGTGTTTTTAATGATTATGTAAATTTTAGCTTAATGTTCTTTTGTTTTACATTACCCTACCCCAACCGACCCGACCCGATCCGACTGGATATGAACCGATTTTTTTTATATACGGAAGGGCCTAAAATCTTATAAAAATGTTCCGCACCCACACGAAAAGATTCCTGGATCCATCACTGAAAAATCCTGCACGCACAAACTTAAATTGACTCCACCCAAAAAACACATGGATGCAAATTGTATTTTACTTGGTAAACTATATATGGGTCACACAATTTCTTATAATTTCAAAGTAATTTTTGTTTTGAAGTAGACTCGTGAATGAATCTATCTATCCTATCTAATAAATGAAGAACTTGGGTTGTCATGTAACACCCTTGACAATCTTTAACATTTTAGAGGGAAAGTTTTCTGTAATTTAGAGATTTATTATAATTAAATAATAATTAATAATTAATTAAGTAAACAAAACAATATAGATATTACGCAATTTCTGTTCCATTTAGAGATTTAGAAATGTAAAGGTCAAACTGAATCCCGCATATTGCTTGATTTCTTCCTAATATAGTAATATGGTGTCCTTTTTCAATTCCTTCTCGGTTGCATATCAAAACCCATTTGCGAAACACTTGATTCATCCCGATTTTGTATAGTTTCTGGTTTGAGATTTCAATTTCAAATAAACTATATTTGTTTTCTCATTTACTTCTTACTGTCACTCTCAGTTGTGATTATCAACTTAAGATTTCAGGTAAGTATCATTTATTTTTTGTGTTAATTCTTTAATTAGGGTTAGGTTAATTATAATGCATATAAGTACAATTTCGTAGTGGTTGTAGAGCTTAATGAAATTTTTTGCTATTAAAACCTGATTAGAACCTTGAATTAGAACGGACCAGTTTCAACAGAGGTGGTTAATTATAAAACCGGTGTGTGGTTATGTCAATTTTATGTTTCATAGTTCTTCAGTTGTATGAAATATTGGAAGCTTCAATATTACTGTGCCAATTGTGAAGTGTTTAAATTTTTTTTTTCCTGTTGTTAGTATTATGGATTAGAAATTGAATTCAATTTGGTTGTGATTTGCATTTCCGGATCGTTTTCACCAATACACCTCACGATAGCATTCTTAGTTTTTTGTGTGAATTGCTATTTAAGGGGTTATACTTGATTGAAAATTTGAAATCTATCAATAACATTGCAAAATGAAGTATTTATTCTCGACTTCAAATAGATACAGATGTTACTAAGGGGCTGTTTGGTAGCCTCTTAATGATCATTCAGATGCTACCTCTTAATGGTTTAAAATCTCTGAATGAATAAGAGGTAACCTCAAGTCTGAATGGTTATGAGGTAACCTTTGAATGATAAATCATCACATGTCACATTCTTCTACCTTCTCATTGATAAAATTCTTAATGGTTCCATTAAGAGGTAGCCTCTTAATGACCATTAAGAGGTAGCCTCTTAATGACCATTAAGAGGCTACCCCTAAGTTAGTTGAAAAGTCTTTTGCCCTTAACACACAAAAAAAATTATTCAACAATTCTTAAGTCGTCTAAAGCTATAATAACTAGATAATTAGTTATTAGTGTTTGGAAGGTTTATTATTTAAGGTTTAACATGTGAATTAACCCCTAAATATGAATTGTTATTTCTGAACTTCTCTAAGTATCATTCAGCAATTGAACATTGTGATATAACTCAATTTTCCTTCTTCTGAAACATGAGTGACGTGCTTACTTGTGATTTTTTGTCCCATTATATAAACTATCATAGTTTTTTTATGATCTATTTTTTCTTTTTGTTTCATTGCGTTATGAACATGCCACATCTAACGACAGTTCACTCACGACACTTTTCCTGGTCTTCTTCCTTGATCTACTTAAAGTTTGTTGTGTTCTTCATTTCTGGTTTTTATTTATGCGAACAAACCATTTTGCAGACTTATAAAGTTCTCATCCGCCATGGATATCTTGGTGATCAAGATGCAAACAAGAGGGGGCGTTATTATTTATTAGTTTTTTAATTTATTTTTGTTTTTAATGAAAACAAATTGGGGTTTCGGAGAAGACTGAATATTCAAATAATAGGCATTCAGAATTACTATACAAATTGGAGTTTCGGAGCTGTGAACCTTAGATTTTTATATTTTCTTGTGTTTTTTTCTTTTATTATACTAGAAGGTAGGCACTGTAACTTTCATATACTCCCAATCTTTGTTTCTGGTAATAAACTCATATGTATCTACTTTTCAACTTGTGCAGTGACCAATATTTTATTATTATGCAAAAGGTTATACTAATTTGATACGAACCAAGTCGTAATCAAATGATCCAAAGAAATTAGACGGAAGCCAGAAAGAACTTTAGAGAGAATTCAAACTCAATTCATAATTTTTCATTCATATCTTCAATAATAAAACCTCCGGCTCTTATATAGCCACTTCTAAACAAAAAGTAAATAAATAATGTCAAACTAACTCCTAACAAAATGGAAATAAATGTTACTGGAAGATAAGGGCATCCCCATGATCTTCATTATTTTAGCACACTAAAACAAAAAGTAAACCACTTGTTCAAAATAAGAACGTTATACTTGGACCTAGGTTCGGTACATAACATAATTTTGATTGATAACACTTTTAAGAATTAACATATTGGTGGATGTGATAAATTTGTTCTTTAAGACTATGTTAATGGGTGGTTTTTAGTGATTGAAGTTTAATAGTTTAAACATAACCACCTTGGATAAGGATTAATGGTTAACATTATAATGAACTAGGTTAGAACCCGTGTATTATACGGGATTAATAAATGTAATTTTATATATTAAATAATTAAAAGTTATATCTTTATGAATCTCGTGTACGGGTTAAATAAATGTAATTTTATATATCAAATAATAAAAAACTTATATCTTTGAAAACCATGTGTATTACACAAATTAAATAAATTTAATTTTGCATACTAAATACTAAAAACATCATATCTTTAAAAAATCCGTGTATAATCGGGTTGAATAAATCTACCAAATAATAAAAAATTACATCCTTAAAAACCTCGTATTTTACACGTGTTGAATAGATCTAAAAAATAGTTATATCTTTAAAAACCATGTCTATACACCGATTAAATAAATGTAATTTGTATATTAAATACTAAAAATGTCATATATTTAAAAACTCATGTATAGTCGGGTTGAAAAATCAACAAAATAAAAAAAAATATATCCTTAAAAAACCCTGTGTATTACACATGTCGAATAAATCTAATTTACATAGTAAATGATAAAAAAAAGTTATATCTTTAAAAACTCCGTGTATTACACGGGTTATATAAATGTAATTTTGTATAGTAAATAATTAAAAGAATTATATTTATATTAAATAATAAAAAATATATTTTTAAAAACCCTGTGTTTTACACGAGTTGAATAAATATAATTTTGTATACCAAATAATAATTTTTTTAATAAATTAGGATAACATTTAATATAAATTTATTATTTATATATTTAATATAAGATAAGTAGGAAAGAGAGGTATTTGTTTTAAAAATATATTAAATTAACAATTTAGATTTGAGGATAATATTTTATTAAAAGATTTACTATTAATTTATTATTTATTTATTTAATTAATATAAGATAAATATAGATTTGATGATACTTTAAATGAATGACACGTGTCTAAAACTTGGTTTCTTTTATTATAGTAGATAGATAGATTAATGATCTAAGCATGAAAATAGTGCAAGTTAACTCTTAAACGTAGGCCTAAGTGCTCTATTATCAAAGGTGTTACCATGTTTACTCATGAAATATTTTGTTTATGGTTACAAATGGTAAAATTTTAGGTCTTGGTTATAAGTAGAGACGGACTAAAAATATTTAGTTTAGATTAAGATGTTCATTTATTAAATGAAAACCAAATGTTGACTACAAAGAATTATTTAAAACTAGTTATTTTCCGCCCGCGCGTTGCGGCGGGACCCAATGACTACAAAAGGCGTGTCAGCAACGGCAAACAGATAACGAATATCAAAACATAAATAAAATGACGTGGTAAGGATAATCACTCCGTCATAAAAAACAATTTTAAATAACCTAATATATAATAATAGGACTCACACGTCCTACACGTTGAAAATTCGATTGTTTTCAGTTCAGTTATTACGTTGCTAACACGTTAAAATATGGATGAGCTCGGTACCGGTAACGGCAGGGAAAGTACCGATCCGGAAAATCATCGAAATTAGGTACCGGCACCGAAAATGCTCGGTACAATACGATATGGTATTTGAAGGTAAAAATCAATAAATACAGGTATGGTGCTAGACCGGTGTCGAACCGAAAGTAACGATTCTGAAAACGCCAAAAGGTGGGTACCAAATTGGTACCGAAAATGATTTGTTATAGTAAATTTGGTACCGATACGATGCCGATTCGTTTACAGGATTTGATACGATTTGCTCATCAATATTCTAAATATTCAAGTTAATTTTACATGTTACAATTCATTTATTACAGAAAAAGACAAAAAAGAAAGCAAAATAAGTTGTTGTGTATATAATACCTCATTCAAACGAAATACAGTTTGCTTACTGTGTGTATGAAAAGTAATCTAAACGGTGCAATTACTTGCATTGCTGCGTTGCTACAGGATTTGATGAGCTCGGTATCAACCGGTACCAAAAATACCGTTACCGAAATTCTCAAAAGTGGGTACCGGTACCAAATATACCTAGTATGGTACGGTTCGGTACCGGTCGGTACTGGTACGGTACCGGTATTTGAGGGTAAAAACCGGTGAATACCTGTGCAGAACCGGTACAAAAAATACACCGATTTAGTAAATTTGAGACCAGTACCTATACCTGATACCATTTGCTGATCTCTTAATGATGTATTCCATTCTAAATTAATATATGATAAAAAAGAAAATCAAGCAATGAAGCACTGTTAATTCACTTTCTTTTTTATCATATATTAATTATAACTATAACATTTCAATTTCAATATTATATGCAATATGTAATTTCAATCATAAAAGTATTTAGATATTTATAAACTATATCATTTTTTACATTCAACCCGTGTAATACACGGGTTTCTAACCTAGTATAGAGTAAATTACAAAAATCATCCTTTATGTTTGATGTGCGTAAAATACAACATATAAATTATATTAAATACGGCGTAAAACCCTTTTTCGGTACTAATGTTGGAAAAAGCTTATTTCTTTTTAATTTAAAGGGTTAAAAGAGCTTAAACGCGCAAAACGAGCAAAATAACAACAAAAACCAACATAAATATAAAGAAGGAGGATTGACACAACTCGTCAAGCCCCATCCGCATCCAAAGCAAGGAAATAACAAGATCAGAAGCTTTGGCACGGGGCCGTGCCCAGTTAACATTCGCTGTAGTAGAAAAAGTCAACAACGATAGACAAAACTGACAGAACAACACGGGGCTGACAGTGGGTGGTAGTGGTGGTGACCGACGGTGGGTGGCAGCGGTGGTTGGTAATGGTGGTGCAACAGTGGTGGGTGGTGAAGGTGGTGGTGGTTGACGGTGGGTGGTCACGGTGGCCAGTGATGGATGGGTGGCGGTGGTGGTGGGTGGTAGCGGTGGTGGAGGTGTTGTAGAGTGAAAGAGGGAATTTAGTGGGAAAAAAACATGGGGTGGATGGAATGAATCTAGGGTATTTTAGAGGAAATGGAATGAACAAGGTAATAGATGATTACATTCCATTCCATTGACCAACCAAACACTATTTTTTCCATTCCTTCATCATAGTCCATTCCATTCCATTTCGCTTCTCATTACTCCATACCAAACACTACCTAATGTATTCTTAGCATAAATCCCATTTTTTTCAAAAAGTTGTTTCATTCACGTCAACAACTAGTTTTATGTTGTTAATTGAATTTATCTTCACTCACAATCTTTATTATTGTTGTTGTTGTGGTGCTGCTGTTGTTGTTGTTTTTTTTTTTTTTTTTTTAAGATTCTTTGTTAATTATTATTCTATCTCTAAGTTTGAATATTATAATGGTTATTAATGTTTTATCATTATCATTATTTGGTTAGTTTGTATTATTGTCGGTTAAATTGTATCTTGTTGTATATAACAGGATCTTGTTTTCAGCTATTTTTCATGGTATTAATCATATAAGGAAGATAATAAGAAGACCAAGGCTTCTCTTAATCCATCATTTCAGGATCTTGTTTTCAGCTATTTTTTCATGGTATTAATCATATAAGGAAGATAATAAGAAGACCAAGGCTTCTCTTAATCCATCATTTGTAGCAATAACATTATACCATAAAACAAGAAAAATACATGTCTGGACAACAAAGGCACCATGACCTCCCACCACAATCATCAGTAGTTCCTGATATACACATTTGTGAATTGGTCGGGTCCAGGTTCTTTGGGTTTTGTACTTTTTTATAAGGGTGGTATAAATCAAATGATCTAGAGATTCTAAAGCTTTAAGTGTTAGGAGGTTCAGGTTTGTCAAAAAAAAAAAAAAAAAAAAAAAAAAAAAAAAAAAAAAATCGAGCTCAACTCACTGAAAGTGATATCAACGCTATTGAAGTATTAATAACCTAACGAAGGGATAGACTATAGCAGGGTCAACAATTTTGCACTCGTGAGTACCCAAGAAATACACATTTGAGTGCACACGATTAAAGTTTATCATGTTCTTGATGATGATCGTGGATATTCACGAGCAGAGCAGATATCTGATTGATTAGATAACTTGTTGTAAGGACCGCATTGGCCCAGAACCTTTGTGGAACATTATGTGAATCATCATAAAGCAAGCAATGTCCATCAAATGACGGTTTGTTGTTCAACGATGACATTCTGGAGATCGATATGCACATGATGACTCACGTCCTAATGTCGAAAGACAGATATTCTTTTGCATTATTAGACCGAAATGTATAACATAAATATCAAACTTGGTTTTAACAGGCATAAAATTCACAAAAAAAAATAAATAAATAAATAAAACAGAGTTTGATTTCGTGATTTGAACACCCAAGTTGCATGAGAACGATCATCAACAAACGTAATGAAATACTTAAACATCATAGTGAACCAAGCAAACCTCTGGTAATGATATATTTTGTTGAACTTGAGATTGATATAGCGTCGAACATTATATGTTAATACACTTTAACTCAGTAAACCCTCCTTCGTAGTACATAAACCACCTGGAACGAGCTACGAAAATGAAAACTGAAGCAGTGAAATGATGGTTTAAACGTCAATCAACCAGGTGGCCATTTCAACTGTCTTCCACCAAGAACATGCAAATGAAGATGATAAACCGATTGACCTACACATACAAATCAACACATGTGATCATCAACAGGTTAACAAACAGCTTATACGAAATTCAGAATAAATAGAAGCTAAAGCGTTACATGCAGAGGCGCCACTGTTAATGACCACACGGAATCCATCAACAATGCCTTCTTTTTCCGCAACTATTTTTGATGCATGAAGAAGATGACCCAATATGTCTTCGTGTCGTGGTTCAGCCTTATTAATTGCAGGAGAAAATTAGTATCTCAACATGTAGCTATATATTAATAAAAACAATTAAAGAGTACATAATTTAGCAGTATAGATGCAACAGGAAGTTAAGTAAAAGAAATAACCTTGCCAAGCTCTGTTAACCCGTTTCTGAGCTTTGGGATGACTAAAACATGAACAGGTGCTTGAGGATTAATATCACGAAACGCTAGAACTTTGTCGTCTTCATAGACAATGCTAGA
The DNA here is from genome assembly GCF_002127325.2 of Helianthus annuus. Classification (NCBI taxonomy): domain Eukaryota; kingdom Viridiplantae; phylum Streptophyta; class Magnoliopsida; order Asterales; family Asteraceae; genus Helianthus; species Helianthus annuus. Next base: position 130,786,557 of record NC_035446.2, on the reverse strand, counting down.
AGGGATCTCCTTTGAAATAATCTTGTCAAATCTGACACGAACTCAAATCTACTAAGTTATATAAAATTGAACCAGAAGATGGTCATAACACATTTGAGAAAAAGAAAAGTGTAGTAAACAAGCCGCCAAATATATATCAAACTTTTCTAAGAACTTTGTTCTTTAAACACGATTGCAGATTTGCTTATGCTGATTGACTTTGAAAGTTAACAATGTTTTTTCATATCTTTTCTCATTTTTGATACCCTTGGGTCCCTATCTTAGGAAACTGCAAAACGATATATCGAAGCTTTTTAAAACTGAAAGTTTAGTTTAAACTTTAAACATATTATCATGTATTGAGTATTAAATTCTCGTGCATGGTGTATTAAGAAAACAAATGAACTCATCAATCATTTCACAAGATAGGGACCGGACAATACATGGTTGGAGCTCCACTGTTAGCTTCTGTTGCTGCTGCTTTAGCAGCAGCCTCTTCATCATGTGTTGCACTCACACGAGACATGGCCCTAATATAAGAAGAAGAATAATAAAAAAAAAAAAAACGTTAGATATAGAAACAGTTAGCTAATTCAAGTAACAAAATGAAACGAGTAGGGGTGTTCAAAAGAGAAACAATAACTACTTATCGATGAATACATTATCTTTGAATCATTATGAACTACTTTGTATTCACTAGTGACTGTGAATCCATGTATTCTATCAGGAAATATGTTGTATTTTCAGAACGACTAGCTCAAACCTACTCCTAAAGTTACAACGATAAACACACGCATTCAACGAAGAATACAATGTTTATTGATTCAATAATACATATAGCGTATGCCGTATTCACCGGTGAAGTAAATCGCACCAATAGCAAAGCAAAGGTAGGGTCTGAGGGGGGTAAGATGTAGACAACCTTACCTCTATACCATATGAATAGTGAGGCTGCTTCCAGTGACACCCCCGGCTCGATAGAAGTTTTGTATCAAGCCTTGGACATAAGGCACATAACACTCAACAATTGGGACAAAAGCCGATTAGTGCATGTACCCCCTTGTCTTTCGGCTATCAATGCCACCACATGATGCATGATTAACCGTCCCTCACTTTTTAACGTTATTTTCACGAAATTAGTAAAATAACGTTAAATTAGTACACTTTCACTTTTGCCCTGAGGGGCCACACAAATATGCATTATATGCATATACAGGGCGTACAAATAAATAACTTGAGTATGATTATTACAATCTTATATGTATACAGCTAGATTCAATCCATCATACAATCTAAATAGTAGTCAATTTCAGTAACCTAAACGCATATTAAATAACCCCAAAAATTGGGGAAAAGGAGAAATTGAATACCTGTGTGGACAATGGCGAACTGGAAGTTGAAAAGTTGATTGAATTAGGCGAACGGAATTCGGTGGCTTCAAAGGATTGAAATGGGGTAATGTTGGGAGAGTTATTGTGCTCCTGGTTTTAAAATTGGGAAAAATAATAAGAAACAGAATTGATAAGAAGAAGAAGAGGGGTGAGAAAGAGGAGGTGTTACCGTAGCAGAGAGGAGCTGATGGCGGCCATATATCGGCAGCTCATTGTCGCCGGTGCCGGCACTTCCTTGATACCAGAAAATTTGCAGCACAGTTTTTTCTTACGAGATAACCAAAGACAATTGTAAATCAGTTATTTCATTTATTTTATCCAAATAAAATCGATAAGAGTTAATTGTCATTTTCGTGTCTTATGTAAGTTCGGGCCAAATTTTAAATTTGTATTATTTTAGTCTCTAACATTTTTGAAACATGTCAGTTCTATTCATAAATACACGAGTTAACTGCGTTTTTTGTAACTGTGGTTTTTCCAATTATTCTATTCAATCTTAGCTTTTTAAATGAAACTAGAATATCATTGACGAAAATAGTACAAATTAAACTTTGGTCTGAACTGCTGTAATTGAACAAACTACAGTGATGAAAATAACAGTTAACTCAATTATTAATAATCACTCAAATTCCCATGAAATTAACCAAACACCCTGAAAATGTAAAGAAGAGTAAGAAAACACACCCGTGAAATAAACCAACCACCGTAAAAATGTAAAAAAAAAGTATGAAAAGGTATTGAATTGTTTTTTTTATAAAATATATTTGACTTTGCAGCATGTTAATAAATTTTAGGATTTAGAGTTAGATATTTTTTTATTTAAGTTAAATCGTTAATTTCGTACCCTCAACTTTTAGAGTTGTCGATTTTACCCCAACTTTAAAAAAATATGATTTTGACCCCTCAACTTTATAATACGTTTTAGTATAATTTCAAGTTTGTCTTCTACACCGAGTCACGGTATAAGTTTGCGTGTGTTTTTTCTGTGTTTTACGTCACATGGCGGTATAAGTTCGAATTTGTCTACGTTTTACGCCGAGTCAAGGTATAAGTTCATGTTTGTCTTTTTCTACGTTTTACGTCACGTGACAGCTATCACAGTACTCACCTACACTCAATTTGCACAGCTAGAAGCAATCATCGATCTTATTTACCCCAAATTACCGTTTTTAGGGTTAACCGAACCCTAATTTAAGTTTTTCTTATCAAAATCGCCAGACGAAACGTCATCGTTTTGTGTTAATCTTATCCGCAAATCGGTACCCTAGGATTTGTTGTTCGATTTTGATTATATCAATACTTATCGCCAGACGAAACATCATCTTTTGTGTTACAAGAAGTAGATAAATTGCTGAAACTGTATACTTTCATGTTCAGTTTTGTGTATGTATAACAGTATAAGTATCCAGGTTTAGTTGCATCATGGACTGAGGAACCGAACATGTTTGAACCTGTTTGGTGCAGTTTTCCATCAGAATGGTGTTGTCAGACGTCGGGACGTAGTGATCACCGTAAAGACGGTGGAGGCTTCCACGGCACGGCCACACTCCGTCGGAAGGCCCACTAGAATATAGTCTGGCTTGATTTGATGTACTTTTAAATCCTCGATTAAAACGGTGCCGTTTGTGGTGCAGTTTAGCTGGATTTCGCAGCTGATTGGGTATGGGATGTCATTGAGTATGCTGTTGGAACATTTCTGGTTACAGTGGGGTTTAGAGAGGGAGAAAGTTGCTTGTTTTGAAAGAGATAGAGAGAGAGAGAGAGAAAATCTAAATAAATTAGTTTTTTATTTTTTAATTATAGGGGAATTTGGTCATTTAGCAAAACTTAACAACAAAATTCTAACTGTGTAAGAAAATTGGACTCAAATGGTTATGAAAAGTGGCTATAGGGACTCAGGGCGTTAAACATTTTGATTTTGGACTAAAGTGGTTAAAACAACTAAAACACAGGGACCCAAAAAGTAAATTACCCTATATTCTAATTTATACTTATATCTATGTAATGTATTATATCCTAATTTATAATAGTTATATACATAAAAAGAGTAAACTGCCATTTTGGTCACTAAGGTTTGGTCACTTTTGCCACTTTAGTCCAAACCTCAAACCTTTTGCATCTGGGTCATTGTGGTTTCAGTTTTATTGTCATTTTGGTCCAAAAGTGAAATCAGTTCATATTTATCTTATAAAATCCTGCTATTTTGTCATTTTCCTCATGGGCAAAATGGTCATTTTATGTTTGAACCCTAATAAAAGAACCATCTCCTTCCCCACAATTCCATTTTATGTTTGAAACCTAATAACAGAACCATCGCCTCATCCACCCCACCCCTACCTACCGTTCTCCATCACCAAACACCATCCTCCATCTTCACTCCGAACCGGAAACACTCTACAACACCATCATCTCCGCCGCTCATCTCTTTCAACCACCTGCAGTCGTCTTTGACCTCCGTCTTCAACCACAGCCGCATCACCTCCACCACTCGCAGCCGATCTCCGACTCAGGTACGTCTCTGTTTCTCTTCTGTCTTTCAACCGATGTCCCGAGAAACCTGACTTCAAGAGGTCTGCCTATGTTCTGCAACACTTCACGCTCTGGTGACTACACCTGAACCAACCCACATCCTCACCGACCCGGCTAACCCCAATACCTATTTAAGTCGTACCTCCTGTTACCGGACCGAACAGTTCCAGTTCTATAACTTTTGCTATTTTATCATGGAATTGAAATGGGTTTGATATCAGTGAAACCGATTGAAACCCACCACTACTGTCCAACGTTATAGTTCCCCTTCGCCCGATTTCAACAGCTATTAAAACCCTTTCAAGCAGCTCACACAATGGGGATGTGTTCTAGGCAGGGTTAGGGCTCACATTCAGATTGGGGGAAATTCATATCTAGAGATTGGTGAGAAGGAGGTGGTGGTAGCGGCTGTGGTGAGGAGGTAGTGGTGGCGATGGTGAAAAGTAGGGGTCTTCATCGAATCGAATATCGAATTTTCGAATTATTTGAATCGAATTATTCAAATAATTTTTATTTTTCCTTGAATTCGTATTCGATTCGAATTCGATTAAAACTTATTGAATTCGATTCGAATTAGTATTCGAATAAAAAACCCAATTCGTATTCGATTCGTATTCGATTAAAAATTCGAATTCGAATTCGAATCGAGTTTGAATAAATTCGTTTTGATTTAGATTCTTTAAAAACATGTGAATAACTATCAAAATGAAGCATAAATTTTAAAGGAGCCATAAAACACGATATCATATTAAAAAGTTTCAAATTAAGTACTATAAGTCTAAAATTCAAAACGAGAAGTCGGGAATAACCACTTCACATTACAAGATAATATTTTTAGGATTAGAATCTATTGATAGATTTGTTGCTTAGGTTTTAATTATGAGCCATGTAGTGGGTTTGGTAATGGGTAATTTTAATACTTGGAATAAATTTTGAAAATAATTTATAGTATAGCCTAATAAAAGTTATATATGTGTTATATATAAAAATAATAAATAAAAATGTATAATTTTTATTCGAATTTTGAATCGAATCGAATTTGAAATTATAAATTCGTATTCGATTTACTTGACTCGAATTGAATAGAATTCGAATTCTTATAATCGAAATGAATTCTTGATAATCGAATCGAATTTAAACGAATTTCGAATTTTCGAATTCGAAACGAATTCTGAACACCCCTAGTGAAAAGGGGGAGGAGGTGGCGGTGGTGGAGTTCATGGTGGTGGTGGTGTTAGAGATAGGAGAGAGGGAGAGAGTAAGAGAAGGGATCTGAGAGTGGTGTTTTGAGGTTTATATATATATATATATATATATGGGAAGGATGTATAGAAAACCCACTTTAATTCAGAAAACCCGTGAAACTCAAAGCTCCCGATGTTTTTTTATTTTGAAAAAATTTACACATGTTATATACATGTTTTTAAGGGTTTTGGGCAAAAAAAATCAAAAAAGCGCCGAGTAGATATTTAAAAAAAAATAAACAAGTTTTGGTGTAACATATGTTACATTCATCTGACATATTTGTAACATGTGTTACACCAAAACTTGTTTATTTTTTTTAAATATCTACTCGGCGCTTTTTTGATTTTTTTTGCCCAAAACCCTTAAAAACATGTATATAACATGTGTAAATTTTTTCAAAATAAAAAAACATCGGGAGCTTTGAGTTTCCTGGGTTTTCTAAATTAAAGTGGGTTTTCTATAGATATTTGCACTATATATATATATATATATATATATATATATATATATATATATATATATATATATATATATATATATATAGGGGAAGGTTCTATGCAGAACACTAAATATTGCGAGAACACGCAGAACACAATGAATCACCTATTTTTTCTATCCTAAAAACCTAAAAAGTAAATGAAAATGTTACAAATATAAGATTTATTATTTCTTACACTAGAATTCAAAACAAAATATGGAAAAATTTTACTTTTTGTATAACCTACACATATGTAGGTTATGTGTAGGTTAAATTACCAACATGTATGTAGGATATGTGTAGGTTAAAATATTTGGTTTTTTATGTATATATAATACAGATATGAATGTAAGAAACATAAAATTTTAAAAATACGTACTTTAAATCCCAAAATTTAGTGTTTTAGAGTTGTTCTCGCAATAGTTAGTGTTCTGTAATGATCCTCATCCTATATATATATATATATATATATATATATATATATATATATATATATATATATAGGGTGGGGTTCGGCTAGAAAGTCCAAATTTCCTAGAAAGTGTAAAAAGTCATAAAACACTCTAATTTCAGCCATAAAACACACTTAAAACCCACAAATAACAGAGTGAAAATTACTAAAACACCATATTCAAACCATAATAGTTCATAAAAACTTAAAACACACAATCGTATAACTATGAATATAAAACACAACATGCTAATCAACATAAAACACAATAATATTTGTTATTCGATAGTCAGAGCCTTATCATCCAAAACACAATACACAACCCACATATATGATGTTTTATTAATCTTCATTTTGTTATTTGTGGGTTTTTGGTGTGTTTTATCGTTGACAATTTGGTGTTTTATGACTTTCTACACTTTTTAGGAAATTTGGACTTTCTAGCCAACTCCTAGCCTATATATATATATATATTAATGCTTAAAATGACCATTTTGCCCTTGAGAAAAAGAACAAAATAGCTGGATTTTATAAGACAAATATGACCTGATTTCACTTTTGAACCAAAATGACAATAAAACTGAAACCACAGGGACCCAAATGCAAAAAGTTTGAAATTTGGACTAAAGTGAAAAAAGTGATTAAATCTCAGGGACCAAAATCACAGTTTACTCCATAAAAAAATTATACATTAACTAGTGTAGTTAATATCTGACGGGAATTGGATCAAGTATGAAACACGAGTTTACAACCGTACCAGTATAGGATTACGAAGACCCGACCCGACCCAACCTGTTCCTAACAACCCTCTCGTGGTTCTCTTATTTTAAAACTAATCAAAACGACATCATAAACGGATTACACATTTTTTTAATACACGATTTTAAAGCTAATGAAAACCGACATCATAAACAGATTTTTCCAAACGGATTACGGTTCTGATACCCAGAAACAGAATCAACTTTCAAACTCCGAAATCTCTGGTTCTCATACAATGCTGCTGTCGGCCATCCCCAATTGCAACAGCAGCTTCATTTCCACTGCTCCAAATCAGGTATACCTCTCTCATTCACATACCTGTAGTAGTCGTGAGTATTTGGATTTTAATTTCTGATATTATCACCAATTTGAGTTGATTCTGCATTCAGAAAAAGGGGAAGCAAGAAGCTGAAGCCCAATTAGTGGTGAAGCCACATCAAGAATTGAAGTTTGTACAAAGATTAGCCCCACCTTTATTCGCTGCATTTCTAGCCTTATCTCCTATCATCGCTCCCCCAGGTAAACAATTTCCATCCATTTCATTCAATTATAATAATCTGCTAGTATTCTAATATCACAAATAGATATACTCCCTCATTGCTGTCGAAATTGGAATAGATATTTTGTAATTAGGGTTCGTGTGATCCCCAGATGTTGCTAGACATGTTGGTTGAACACTTAATTATAATTAGAGTTAAATGCCTTTTTAGTCCCTGTGGTTTGAGCCATTTTGCCAGTTTAGTACAAAAGTTTCATTTTTTTTGCCTATTGGGTCTAAAAAGGTTTCACCGTTGCCATTTTAGTCCACTGGTTAACTTCATCCATTATTTCCGTTAACGACAAGGGCAACTCGGTCATGGCCGAATTGCCCTTCTAGTTAACAAAATTACATATAAAATGACTGAATTGCCCTTCTCGTTAATAGAAGGGCAATTCGGCCATGACCGAGTTGCCCTTCTCGTTGACAGAAATAATGGATGAGGTTAACCCAGTGGATTAAAATGGCAACGGTGAAACCTTTTTAGACACACAGGTGAAAAATGAAACCTTTGAACTAAATTGGCAAAATGACCCAAACCACAAGGACAAAAATGGCATTTAACTCTAATTATAATTATTTCCATGTTTAATAGTGTCATATGGCCAAGCAATCGATGTACAACGAGGAGCTTCATTGTTTAACCGTGCTTGCATCGGATGTCATGATGCTGGTGGAAACATATTACAACCTGTGAGTGAGTTTCTTCAAACAATAGATCAGTGTTAGTTGTGACAGTCAAATTAAGTCTTAATTTCTACTTTAGAAAAAAAAACCCCAAATTTCATTGTTTTCTTTCAGGGTGCAACTCTGTTTCTGAAAGATCTTCAAAGGTAGCCAAAATTATCAATATCAATTTTATTTTCTTAATTGGTACTTGTATTATCAAATCAATAATTTATCCATCATGGGATTGTACTTTCGCAGGAACGGAATTGACACTGAAGAGGAAATTTACCGGATAACATATTATGGAAAAGGGAGAATGCCTGTAAGTTTCATCTTGAAACGAAATCTTTAAGATGTTTTTACCAAATATCAGTGGGCATTGGGTTGCATACATGGTGTGTTTATAGTTACATGTTGCATGCAGGGGTTTGGAGAGATGTGTACACCGAGGGGTCAGTGCACATTTGGAGCTCGTTTGCAGGAAGATGAAATAAGACTTCTGGCTGATTTTGTGAAGTCGCAAGCAGATCAAGGATGGCCAAACATTGTAAACAATGGAGATTGAGCCATTCAGGTGTCATGATATTGTTGGTGAAGAGTAACCAACTTTTACCATTAGAGACATCGTTTTATGAGGTTAAGCTCTATGTTTTGTGATTAGTTGGATAAAAAAAAGTAGAAGGGGAGTCTATGTTCTAAAAGGTGAATGTACACGACACGAGTAGAGGTGAGTGCCTTTAGGGGGCTTTTAGTATGGCGTTTTTGCGCATCACACCGCCTCCTGTACTGGGATGCTTTCTTTTCTTTTTTGAAGCCCATATCCCTTAAAACCTAAGCTATCAATAGGATTCCAGCTTCCTCATATATGTAATCTGTTTTGTGATGCTATATTAATGTCTCATTTGTGTACATAATGTTTTTTGAGGCTTGCTAATAGTAGTCACTCCAAATACACTTAATAGGAATTAGAGTGAAGAGAGGAAATGAAAGTGGGATTAGTTGTCATTATTAGTGCATTACATCTTCTATTTATAGCTCAACATTTGACTTAGTTGACTAAATGACTTAACTAATGCTAACTAAAAGCAGACGATACTAATAGTAATTGATTTACCAACTAATACCCGCGTCTTGTAGGATTTGAACCCCCAACCTTTTGGTTGTAGAGCACATCACTCAACCACCACAACGTCCCATTGAAGACATTAATTTGGTAGGTATGCCGTATGTGATAATATTCATGGCTGATTTTGTTAGTGAGGATAGATAATGGGCTAAAGCCGAACCTACAATCTACAATTGATGTTTCCCTTAATTTGTTATCGGCCATTCAAAAACCCCATTGTATCCTACATTTAGTGTCAAACACAAAAGGCTGCATGGGAGGAAGGGTCCAGCTTTGGTTTCTTAGCTTCATGCCATAGGACCAAGACGTGTGTATATGAGGCTAAATATGAGTTTTTTTAAGATGAAACTTCGAAACAGAGCTTGATTATTTAAATTAATTTGTGGAGATTGTTATCAACCATCCATAAGATGCATGTGAAGAATTAACCCCGCTAAAGAATTAACCAAGTGATTCAAACAAGCACACATAAACTGAATATTGCTTAGACCGTGGGTATGGTGGGGCGGGGGTTTGTGGCATGAGTTTGACACGTAGAGTTCGAGCCCCCCCTCCCCCTCGACGAGTGACGTGTCCGTAGGGTATGGCGGGGCGTGGCTAGCACGGCGTGGCATGGCCATGTGTATAAAAATAAAAAAAAATCTAAAATTAAAAAATACACACAACAATTAAAAAAAAGCCTACAATTTTATTAAAATTTCCTAAACATTATTACAAAATTCTAAAAAAAAAAGATTACAAAATAAAAAAAAGCCTAAAAAGGATTACAAAATAAAAAAAAAACGTAGAGCGTTAGGTAGATTTCGAAAAGGCCAAGCTTGTCGAACGGCTTTCGCTCCTTGCCCCAGAACTCGATGTTCGCCACCGCCACCCGGTCTTCGTGGCTTATCTCACCGCCCGAGACGCTGTCGTAGTAGGCTTTGAAACGATCGAGCGTCGGTCGTAGCTCGCGCCATTTGTGTTGGCATGCGTTTAAATTGTGCCGGTCGTTTCCCACGTTATGCCGGTAGCTAGCAAAAGCTTCCGGCCAGTAACGGGTCTCCCCGGGTTGGCGGCCCTTCATTGCGTCAACGACGCTCGTGACAAGAGCTAGCTCTTCCTCGTGTGTCCAAGAGGCCATCGATCAAGTGTGTGTGGGTAGCGGGTGCGATCAAGTGTTTTTGGGTTGGGGTAGTGGTGGATAGCCAGTGGGGTTGGGGGTTATATATAGCGATGTTGACTGTTGGGTGGGTGAACCGCTTGTGTCGCAACCCCCGTCCCCCTATACAAACACGGGAACGGGCGGCCGCGGCCAGTTTCGGTGGTATCTTGTTTTTGTCTATTTTGGCAGCGGAATTTACATCAGAACCATAGTTAGGAAATATTTTGTCAGAGTAAAATACCACATTTTCATAATATTAAACACATGGGATAAAACCCAAGTTTTCAGTACACGCTTTTTTCATAGGAATACATCCTATTTTTATTTAATAAAACATCTATTTTATTTTAGGTAACTTTATTGCCACTTTTCCAAGCCTTCAGTGCTGTCCAGCTGGCTTCTATTTGGCTTTCACATTTTGTTACATGAAACGCGTTTAAAAACATTTTGTCAGTGGAAATACTGGTGAGTGATTCCCAGTTCAATCAAGTTTTAAATAAAACTATTGTACAATATTGAGGGCGGTCGCGCAATTACATTTGTTTCCAAGTCATATCAATTACCACCCACGGTACTGTCGTTCCGACTTATGGTCATGTTACTCCTCGCAAGGCGGTAACAAATTTTTTATACAAAACCCCAAATTTACTGACTGTAATTGTATCCTTACAAATACTCAATGACTGCTTAATGTATAATTAATTAAGTGAGGTTTTGTAAAAACAATTTGCAAAAAGGACATTACTCACATTGCTGTCTTAGGATTTTCAGTAAGGATTTCATGGGAATAATCTATAAATTACACAAGTGCACACGTGTTAGTATAATAACCCATTTTAACATTAGTAATACCCTCCCCGAGACGGCATTCCAACGACTACGTCGGGCAGAACCACGACAACCGTTACGAAACCCTAGATCAATCGGGCAGAGTATCTAATACGTATCCAGGGGTTATGATACTTACAACGGAGCAGAACCTCGTTATTTAGGGGTGTATTAGACCCGAGTATAATGCATACTATAAGAAAATTGAGAGAGAGATCGAGTGAATGAATGAATTCGACTGAAGGCCCTTCGTTGCAATTTATAGGGCCTGATTTGGCCTTTCTCGCGGCCCGCGTAAAACAAGACCAGGGCCTACGCGGCCCGCGTAGTAGCCCGGGTAGGGTTTAGGTGATCCGTGTCATCAGCTAGCTTCGACGTGTGTTGGGCCACGTGGTGGCCCAGGGTTTCCCCAGCTTTCACCTTGTCGCGGCCCGCGTAGGGGTTGAGGGGTGGCTTACGCGGCCCGCCTCAAACCCAAAATTCCATTTTTTAATTAATTATAATAATAATTAAGGTATTCGGGGTCCGTTTTCACGTACGGGGGTATTTTAGGACATATTAGGATATTTTAAAATATATTAGGGTGTCGGAAAAATATTACGAGGGTGTCAGTTTACTGTTGTTATATCCTCCCCACCTTGTTTTAAAGCTCGTCCTCGAGATCTACTGGAATAGGTGTGGATATTTCCTTTGCATTTCTGATTCAAGCTCCCAATGTATACTCTGGTCCTCTTTTGGAGTCCCACTTCACTTTGACCAGAACTAATCTCTTGTGCTTAAGATTCTTAATCTTCCCGTCTTCAATCTGCAGAGGCTTTTCTACAAATTTGAGATGTTCATTTACCTTTATATCCTTAAGAGGTACTACGAGTGATTCATCAGCTAAGCATTTCTTGAGATTAGATACATGAAATACATCATGTATTCCTGCCATTTCCTCTGGCAGTTGTAGCTGATAAGCTACAGGTCCTATTCTTCTAATAATCTCAAAAGGTCCAACATACCTGGGACTTAGCTTTCCCCTCTTGATGAATCTGACTACTCCTTTCCAAGGAGAAACTTTTAATAATACCTTGTCACCTACCTGAAATTCTAATGGCTTACGTCTGTTATCAACGTAGCTCTTTTGTCGATCACGTGCTGCTTTTAGTCGTTCCTTGACTTGAATGATCTTGTCAGTTGTTTCTTGCACTATCTCAGGTCCAGATAGTTGCTTCTCCACAAATTTCTGCCCAACAGACTGGGGTTCGGCACTTTCGTCCATAAAGTGCTTCAAATGGTGCAGCATTGATACTTGTGTGATAACTGTTATTATAAGAAAATTCTATTAAAGGTAAGTGATCATCCCAATTACCTCCGAAATCAATTACACAAGCTCTAAGCATATCTTCCATTGTCTGAATTGTCCTTTCGCTTTGTTCGTCCGTTTGAGGATGGTAAGTTGTGCTTAGATTCAACTTGGTTCCCATTGCTTTTTGGAAACTTGACCAAAAATGAGAGGTAAAACGGCTATCCCTATCAGAAACAATTGATAAAGGCGTTCCATGTAATGAAACGATTCCATTTACATACAATTTGGCTAATTGTTCCATAGTGAAAGTTTCTTTCATTGGTAGAAATGAGCTAATTTAGTTAGCCTATTGTCACACCCCGATATTTCCACGTATTACCGGTGGGCCAGTGGGGAGTATCATGACGTAGTTGATATCATCATAGTCAACAACACAATTTAAATGCACAGCAGAAGCAAAAGATAATTATATTACAACCGAATGAGAATATCAAAGTATTACAAACGGTATGTAAAAGATCCACAGGCGGATCAAATAAAAGAAAACTGTTCAATAGACTTTAGGCATCTAGAACTTGCAAGGTTCCCTATTAACACCCCGAGCTCCCAGCCAATTACGTACAGTACCTGTCATTTAACTTTTTTGGAAAATACGTCAGTTTACATTGGTAAATACAATTTAACTGACTCATTTTGAAAATATTTAAGAAAATTGATTTGAATGCACAAGGCACAAAAATTCTTTTATAACTTGGGACAATTTTATTAATAAAAATCTTGTATCTGATTTACATGTTTGTCCAACATTTAGGGCCGATGATTATACAAACCGATCAAGATTAATCGACACACCACAAATATAATCTCACAAGAAGACACCCTTACGAGTGAGTATATCTTTTACATACGCAACAGGAGGTGTTTTGCTTACACCTTGTGCTTAAGTTGTGGCCATTCACTTTTTAAATGAGCCAAGGATATCCAGGATAATCCCCAATGTTATTTGTTATCAAGAAATACAGATTAAAACGGGATTATGCAATTTAATCATCTCCGATTAAAAGGTTTCTACACCCGACCAAGCGGTATTTTTTATAATACCGTATCCCAAGCCCGTATAAGGGAAAATAAGTTAAACGTATTTACCTGAGCTAGCAATGCAATTTATACTCAACCATATATCCTAATCAGCAAGCACAAGTACCTTTACTGGGGTTCTTAATCTGGAACGAAGGTTTTATTAACCTATTAGATTCCTAACGGGTCTTATTTAAGTTGAAACTTAGACCGGTTAGTTTTAAGGAAGGGTTTATGGTTCAAAACGCAAGATTAAGCGCAGACCGGATTAGAATGTGATTTAGACTCGACAAGTTTGGGGACTTGTATAATATGGGTAAACTAAACACATTCTGGATTTTGAAGTGAAAATGATAAGGTTTGACCCGTTTCGGTCAATTTATGCAAACTAGTTACATAAACCGATCCGAACGCGAAACATGCGTAACGGGTAACCATAAGAATCATATACAGGTTTCCTAAGTTAATATGCCTTAAATATGTTGTGATATCAGTAAGATACCTTCCGTTATGCCAAAAACGAATTTAAAACCAATTTATGCCCCGTATGGGTATTTTGGTCATTTTAAAGGTTATAAAAGAGATCAAATATAAATCTGAGGTTCAGGTCTGATTTGATTAGTAAAAATACTTAATTTAATAAGTTACAACAGTAGGGCATTACATATATGTGAAATTTATCATTTATAACCAAACTATGCACCGTAGGGGCATTTTGGTAATTTCACTTAAGCCTAAAAGGTCAAAACTGGAATCTGAGTTTAAAACTTTTTCTTACTGTTAAAATATAAAATTTTACTGAAAATATCAGTAGGTATCAAGTCTTATATAATTAAAATAGTTTTTATACATACTATGCGCTTAAAACGCGTAAAAAGGCGGTTTTAAGCGATTTCCGGGTTTTTAAAGAAAAGCTAATATTTTTATCATTCAGAAAGCTTAAAAATATTTTTGTTTATCATATAAAATCAGTAGCAAAAGGTTTGGGGTCAAAATGTTTTGTAAAACCCAATTTATAAGCCAAAAGGGCAAAACCGGCAATTACCGAATCAAACCTAGAACCATATGTTATGCTCAGCCTAAAAATAAATAAAAATCTTCAAAAATCCCAAAATATTATTTTATATCAGTAGGTAAAAATTTTGGTATAAAAAATTGGGTTTAGATAAGCTTTATGCTAATTACGCCGCTTAATTAATAAAAAGCTTTCTAATTACGCTATTGAGCATAACTCCTAATCTAGACCTCAAACTGATGTCAAATTTTAAGGACAAGTTTATAAATCAGTAGTAAAGATTATTGTTCTCTCACATTTTCAAAATTCTCTTTTTAGGGTCAAAAGGGCATAACGGTCAACAATTAGGCATATAACGGAAACATGCAAATGAATAGGATAACTAAGGATCCAGGTTGTATAACCTCAGAGGGTTATACTAACCTATAACATGGTCCTAAAGGAATCCTAAGGCATATCTAAACTAAGCTAATTCGGGTCAGAACTGAAAGTCAAAGCAAAAGTCAACTTTTGCGACTTTCGGTTCCGAACCGAGCCTATACTTAGAATTGTCGGGTTGAATCATGCTTAGACATATTCAACTAATATTTACCAAGTTATTAAAGTGAGAAAACTAATTTTATGGTTTCTTATATTAATAGTTATGAATTTATTTAAAACTAACTCGTTTGACTTTTATTTGACCCGACAATTAAACTAAGTAAACGTGGTAATTAGGTCACCTACCTAATTACGGTCACGTAGCCATGTTCGTTGCGAACAATGGCTTGATCGTTTAAAAGTCAAAGCGTTTATCGCGAACGCTTGACTTTTCGGCTTTAAGAGCCAAACAATTAAACTAAGCACGAAAGGACACTTACAAAGGGTCCAAGCAAGGATGGAATTGATCTAGAATGCTCAGGTATGAAGCATAGAAGCTCCAACTTAGAACAATTCAGATCAAGTGTGAAATGAGAGCAAGAACAAGTGGGTTTATATAGGATTTCAAGAACAGTTAGGATCGTTTCTCATAACCCGTGCTTCAATCTTGGTCCTCCATGTGTGCCCATGGTTTCTAAATATAATGGGGGTTGAAAACCAGCTCATGGTATTGAGAATTTTACATAAAAGCCCTTGAAAAATGACCAAAATGCTGAAAATAAGAATCTGCCCAGACCTGGGCGTAGGCTACGCTGCAGGATGCGTAGGCTACGGTCTGCACAGATCAAACAACTTTCAAAAGTTGCAGTTTTGGTCCCTGTATGTGTTTAAGCTCATATTTGACCCGTTTAAAGCCCGATAAGCCATTCTCAAGGCTCTACAATGATGTATAAACATAGGGAACATAAAACATGCTCAAAAATATGACGGATGTCGGTTCGTTTGGTCGTACGGTCACGTTGTGCGTTTAATTACGACAAAACACGAACGGACGCGAAAGACGATCCAAACTACGCGACGAATGGGATTTTATCATGCCGAACACTAAAATAAATTATTTTAGTGGTTACATAAATTTTTGGATGTCCGGATATATCCAGAATGTAAGATATGCGCAAAAATGCAAACTTATGCACTTTTTGACACTTTTAGTCCCTGCATGGCTTAAAAGTTTATTTTGGCGCACCGAACACCTCTAAGCCTATATCTAAGCTATATAAAGGATAATTAGGGCATGTTTAACTCATGGTCATATTCCGGAAGGTTCGAATCATATGAATCGACATACTTTTGCAGTTTAACGCAAATAGTCCTTTAATCGCACAAAGTAGCGCGAAATGTCGTTTAATGATATTCAAGCCTGCCATGGCCCATAATGGGCATTCCCAAGCATGAGTTTAATTATTGCTACGCTCTCGATCGATTCAAAAGTTGACGCTTTAGGTCCCTCTAATGCGCAAACTTGCGCATCTCATCATTTAATAGTATTGAAGCCTCATCTAATCCATATTAGGCATTCTTGGAATTATTATTAAACATTACGATGCTTCGGGTTCCCTAAAAGGTCATTCAGAGGTGTAATTAAACATATTGACACTTTTAGCCCCTTATACTTGCAAAGTTGCGCGTAACTTCACTTTTTGGCATAAAAACCTTAGACGGCCATTATTTGGCATTCCCGAGAGTATAATCAAATATCATAAAGCTCCCGGTTTGTTAAAAGGTCACTCAGAGGTAAGAATTAACATGTTGACGCTTTTAACCCTTTATTGCGCAAACTTTCAATTAATTACGCAAACGGCTACACTTGATCAACAAGTGGCTCATTTGTGAATATAAACCGTAAAAGGTTATTCAGAAACTTATTTTAGGTATGTTAATACTTCCAGTTCTTTCATAATTAATGTTTTTCGATTTTTCGAAAAATTAGTCCCTTAAATTCAAGGTTTGACTTTATTAGGGTTCGTTACACGTGTCAATACATTATTGGACGTGATTCTATGAGGTGTTACATCCTCACCCCCTTAAAAGAAATCTCGACCTCGAGATATGCTAAAGTAAAGGAAGTACTTTTTGTCTTATATTGGACTTAATCTTCCCCAGTACATTTGGGCCTCTAAGGCACCCCAGTTGACCTCTATAATAGGTCATGTATCCTTTTGGAGCTTCTTAACCTGCCGATTCTTAATCTACACAGGTTTCTCATCCAACCATAAAGTTTCATTAATCTGTCTATCATTATGATAATGTGTCTCAACTTATTGGGGAAACATACTCTTAAATTATCAATGTGGGTCGCTTGCGAGCTCCACTAAGCTCCTTATATAGGTTTTAGGTTATAGGCTATTGACCTTTGTTGCATTCAATTTCCCGAATGTTCCTATGTATCCAGGGCTTAACTTACCCTGAGAAATTGAAATTTTAGCACACCCTTCTTGGAGCAATACCTTCGATTGAACCTTATTCCTTATTAAGGACTTAAGAAGGTTGCGACTTTTATCAATCCTAAATTTTTCTGCCGATTACTGGCAACTTTAAGATGATTATACATTCGAATGATCTTATTTGTTGTTTCCAATGCAACTTTCAGATCCTGAGATTTGGACTTACCAATCTATTGTTCTAACAATAGATGTTCAACATTCCATCTGTACAAGGTCTCCCAAGGAGCAACCTTGATACTTACATGACAACTATTATAGAAAAGCTTATTTAAGGTGAGATGGTTATTCCAACCACCGCTTAAAACCAATCTTAAGGAATAGCTAATCTTTACAGCTAGTCGAATAAATCGATGATCCTGGGCAGCTAATGGCGATTCTTAATTGTTTCCTAAATAGGGTTGCGGTAATCAATGCATAAGCAAAATGAACCGTCTTTCTTATTTAACAATATCAAACTCTCAGAATATTGAGTCAGGCTATATGAACCTATAACTTAAAACTTACTTCATCAGGGTTTCGATTATTCCATAATCAACATGGAGTTTTTACAATACTCCAGCCCAAAGTGGGATGTTAATCTTAACTCTACTTGCCCCAGGAGATAGACATGGTAATCCTTGGAGTAGACAACCTAGATACTAGGAGGTTACAAAGATTTTTCCAAATCTCAGGCTCCAGCTCATCCATCATTGTTTGTGTCAGATAAGGGACACATTCACATTACGAGTCTACAGATTTCATAATCAGAGACACTTACTTGGACAATTCCATATTGGATATCTTCTTTGAATACCATTAGTTGACTTTTAGTATCATATGATCATTGGAATATCTTTGTGGTTCCATGCATTAAACCTCCATACTAATCAGGCATGGAAGCAATCTATGGAACGTATTAAGATACACCAACCCTCATATGGCGCTTTTTGTCATACCATCTGGTATTCTTAATCGATAGAGATCAAGAGATATCAACTACATATTCTGACGTAATTCATCTGGAGAGAGGGTACACTAGAACTTTATGACTGAAGATCTCTGACAGGAACAGAAGAAATAGTTCCTATGATTTTGTCTGTAAGTTTTACCTTACACTTAATATCTAGGGTTCTTATGAAAGATTTTAAAAGTTTGCTATACGTATAGTTTATGAAGGATTTATTGGTACCCGAACCAAAATAAAACTCTTAGCATTTATATGCTGATAAATGTTAAGGAATGTACCTGATGCCATTATTTATGAACTAGCTCAGGCATTTTAGGCGCTTTCATTCTTAGGCTTTCTATTCTTAGCCGCCTTTCCTTTGACAGACTTAGGGCATGTAGTCTTGATGTGGCCTTTCCCATTACAGCCGAAGCAGACTACATTCTTCAACTCCTTGCAGTCCAACATTTTATGTTTCTTAGACTTGTAGATCCCACAATATAGAGGTGGAGGTTCAAATCTGTATCTCCCGTAATCGCGCTTCTTGCAAGTCTTACATACAGGTTTCTGGTTGGACTTTTGTTTGTTCTTTTCCTGAGAACTTTGGGAGTTATCTTCCTCCCTTTTCCTTTTTAGTTCAACCTTTGCATTAGAGGCATGAACGAGATCCTTCTCGTGAGTAATGAAGGGTAGTCTTGGATGAGATTTGGAGCAAGTAGCATTGGGCTCCTTGAACTTTTTCACGGCCTTCTTCACAGCTTTTCCAACAGCTGCGTCTATCATAGTTTGAAGAACATCTTTGGAAATTCTAAGGTTTACGATTGCAGCATCACTAGCATGTGTCACATCATCCATGGTGCGATTGACTGTTGTCTTATCCGAGTTTGTCATACTCAAGATTTGGTTCCTATCACCAAATGAATCAATTACTTAGTTGCAATCCAACAACTGTTATTCATCACCCTGATGGCCTTATCATATATTAACCATGGTTTCATTAAACCATATAGGCCAATATAGTACCAATATTCTTAATGAACGTTGTTTAAAGTTACATATCAATATTACTTAGCCTAGGTCACAAAAGACCATCAATGGCATTTAAGGTTTGGACCTATTCCATCACCTTTTTGACAGGGGATCAAAATGTCACGTTAGTCTTTATCATATTGATGAATTTGGATAGCTTGAAAGCTTGCCATAAGGATATCAGAAAAGAGTGATTCCTAATAGATATAAAATATCGATCTAAGGTTTGTTGGAGCATTGTCTAAAGTATCATCGGCCAATTTCTACCTCGCGTTAAATGACCGGAGTCCTAATCAGGTGGAGACAACAGTTCTCAACATTTATCATTCATTATAGAATCGTATGTGCCAGCATCAAATAAATTTCTAAATAAACTTCTTGATAAGGAATGGTACCTGCTATATAGTTATCATTTTGCACCATCTCCTGGGTGTTCCTCTGGAAGACTCACGCGTTCATTTTCCTGGCCTCTCCATGCTTCCTTACAAGTTTTGGGCAGTTGGTTTTGATGTGCCCTTCCTCGTTACAATTGTAACATGTCGCATTCTTCAACTCCTTGCAATCTAAAGTCTTGTGACCCTTGGTCTTGCAAATTCCACATAGTTTAGCACGTGGGTCGGTTGTACATTTCCTAGAATGTTGCTTTCTGCAGTTATTACATTTGGGTCTGTTATTAGTCTGACTCGAATTTTTCCTAAACTTGGAATCTTTCTTGTTCTTAAAACTTCCCTTTTTCTTCTTGTCAGATCACTGAGAGTTCTCCTCCTCTCTTTCCCTTTTTCCCTCGCCGGAAGCCTTAACAGACTTATTTCTGATTGCATCTAAGGTGAGAGATAAGGATAAGTCCACCACGGACCTATATATGGTTGGCCTAGATGCTTTAACATTTCCCTTTATCTCTGGTACTAGGCCTCCAATAAAACGCGCTATGCGTTTAGGTTCAGGGGTGACTAAATAGGGAACTAGGCGGGACATAGTGTTAAAACTTGTCACGTATGCCTGGAAATTTAAATCCTTCATGACCAGAGTCAAGAAGTCTGTTTCTATCTTTTCTACCTCATGCTGAGGGCAAAAGTTTTCCTTGATTAATGCAACAAATTGATCCCAAGGTAAGTTGTAGAGTAGGACCTTTCCTGTGGCTTGGAGTAATGATCTCCACCATGCCAACGCTTCTCCCTTGAATGATTGTAAAACAAATCTCACAACATCTTGCTCCGCAAGCCGCTGATGTCAACAACAGTGTCCATCTCATCGAGCCATGTCATGCAATCGATGGCCCCTTTTTCTCCTGTAAAGTCTCTAGGCTTGCAGGAGACAAAATATTTATATGAGCAGTTCTTAACATGTGCCTCTTGATGAAGCACAACTTGTTTAGATGGAACACTCTTCTGATTTGATGAGTGATGAACATCGTCCTCCTTTGACTCATGTGTTTTAGAAGGGGGCTTACTACGAGCCACAGATAGAGTCTTAGAGTACGTATCACTCGATTCATTATAGTGTCTGTCAAGAGCTCGAGCAACAGCATTATCTATTAATGCCTGCAGTTCTGCACCAGTTATATTAATTCTGGTAGTATCATTGTTCTCCTCCGGGTGGCTGTTAACCTCATCTAAGCCAGCCATGTAGCTTGCTTGCTACATAAATATTGACAATGATTTATTCAAAGGTTATTATGGAATCCTGGTACATCTTATGATGTAACTTTTGAACAAGTTAGACATTTAGAAACATAGGCTGCTATATCTTTCTTCATTCCTATCCACCAGAAATTTTTCCTTAAATCCTGGTACATCTTATCATTTCCTGGATGCATCGTATACTTGGACTTATGGGCTTATTCAAATATACGATGACGTAGGTTTCCTAATTTAGGTATCCATATTCTCTTTTTATGGAATCTCCAAATTCCATATGTTCCTTGTTCTAATTCCTTAATCATTCCTTTTAATTTTTCAGTATCTTCCTTGATTACTGATTCTTGTGCTTTTCTAATCTGTTCATTTAAATCTACTTGTAGATTTAATTTAAGAGAACGTACCCTTTTTGGCTTTTCATGATACTTCCGGCTTAAAGCATCAGCCACTACATTGGCTTTCCCTGCATGATACTAGATATTACAATCGTAATCACTAAGTATCTCCATCCAGCGTCTTTGTCTCATATTCAGTTCTTTTTGCCCGAAAACATACCTTAAACTCTTATGATCTGTGAATATGGTAAACTTACTACCATAAAGGTAATGTCTCCAAATCTTAAGGGCAAAAATTATGGCTCCTAATTCCAAATAGGGTTGAATAATTTTCTTCATGATTCTTAAGTTGTCTAGAGGCGTAAGCTATAACCTTTTGACGTTGCATTAACACACATCCATAACCTAACTTAGAAGCGTCACAATAGACTACAAAGTCTTCAGTTCCTTCTGGTAATGCTAGTATGGGTGCGTTGGTTAATCTTTGCTTAAGAGTTCTAAACGCTTCTTCTTGTTTTGGTCCCCATTCAAACTTAATGGATTTACAGGTTAGCTTGGTTAAGGGAATGGCTATTCTAGAAAAATCTCGAATAAATCTTCTATAATAACCGGCCAATCCTAAGAAACTTCTAACCTCGGTTGGTGATTCAGGGGTTTTCCACTTGGTAATCGCCTTGATTTTTGTTGGATCCACATGAATTCCTTCATGGTTAACTAAGTGTCCAAGAAACTGTACCTGCTCTAACCAAAACTCGCACTTCGAAAACTTAGAATAAAGCTTTTCCTTTCTTAATAAACTTAGAAGTGCATGCAAATGCTTTGCATGTTCCTCTTTACTCTTAGAGTAAATGAGAATATCATCAATAAAAACAATTATGAATTTATCCAAATATGGCTTACATATTCGGTTCATCATGTCCATAAATGCGGCTGGGGCATTGGTTAAACCAAATGGCATGACAGTAAATTCATAATGGCTATACCTTGTTCTGAATGCGGTTTTAGGAGTGTCCTCTTCCTGTACCTTTAATTGATGATATCCTGATCTTAAATCGATTTTAGAGAAAAATCGAGCTCCTTGAAGTTGATCGAACAGATCATCGATCCTTGGTAATGGGTACCGATTCTTAATCGTGACCTTGTTCAATTCACGTTAGTCAATGCACATACGCATTGATCCGTCCTTCTTTTTGACGAATAAAATTGGTGCTCCCCACGGCGATGAGTTTGGCTGTTTGAATCCTTTATCCAACAATTCGTCTAACTGTTTCTTCAGCTCCTGCATTTTGGTGGGTGCCAAACGATAAGGTGCTTTGGCAATTGGTGCCGTTCCTGGTAGCAGATGGATTCTGAATTCGACTTCCCTATCTGGCGGTAGCCCTGGAAATTCTTCTGGAAAGACATCTGAAAATTGAGACACTACTGGAATGTCTTTTATTTCTTTTTCTTTAGTGTTAGTGATTATGGAAATCAAATACACTATAGATCATTTTCTTATACAACTTGCGGTTTTCATCACAGAGATGAATTTAGTGGATCTAGTTGGCTTATCACCTTTAATTGTGATCTTTTTACCTCTTGGTGAATTTACTTGGATTGACTTTTGATCACATAAAATACTGGCTTTATTGGCTATTAATCAATCCATTCCTAATACAATGTCAAATCCTGCCAGATTCATTGGGTAAAGGTTTGCAATAAACTTTTGGTTTAAAATTTCTATTCTTACCCCCTGCAAGATTTCAGAAATCCTAACGGTTTCTCCATTTGCTGTCTCTACTAGACATTCTTGTGGGAGTTTAGTTAATGGTTGATTAAGAAGTTTGCAAAATGAAGTATTAATAAAACTTTCGTTTGCACCAGAGTCAAATAATACTTTAGCAAAAACATCATTAACTAAAAACGTACCAGTTATTACGTCCGGAATCATCTTGGATTCATCTGCAGTCAGAACAAATGCTCTAGCATTTTTAGTGTTCTTGTTGTTCACAGCTGGAGCCAATTTCGGACAATTTGGCTTGATGTGACCTTTTTCTCCACAGTTGAAACACAGTCCATTAGTAGGTTTCCTTCTGCAGTCTTCTTCCTTGTGCCCTGGTACTTTGCAGAAATTGCAGTAAGTGGAGCATCTTCCCGAATGCTTCTTCTTGCAGGCCGTAAAGGTTTGCAATAAACTTTTGTTTTAAAATTTCTATTCTTACCCCCTGCAAGATTTCAGAAATCCTAACGATTTCTCCATTTGCTGTCTCTACTAGACATTCTTGTGGGAGTTTAGTTAATGGTTGATTGAGAAGTTTGCAAAATGAAGTATTAATAAAACTTTGGTTTGCACCAGAGTCAAATAATACTTTAGCAAAAACATCATTAACTAAAAATATACCGGTTATTACGTCCGAAATCATCTTGGCTTCATCTGTAGTTAGAACAAATGCTCTAGCATTTTTAGTGTTCTTGTTGTTCGCAGCTGGAGCCAATTTCGGACAATTTGGCTTGATGTGACCTTTTTCTCCACAGTTGAAACACAGTCCATTAGTAGGTTTCCTTCTGCAGTCTTCTTCCTTGTGCCCTGGTACTTTGCAGAAATTGCAGTAAGTGGAGCATCTTCCTAAATGCTTTTTCTTGCAGGCCTTACAGTATGGTGCAGAGGTAGAACCTACATTCCTACGGTTGGAATTCCCAAAGCGGAATTCTTGAGTAAGCCTTTGGGTTAAGTTTCTCCTTTGGTCTTCTTCTCTAGTACGGATTAATTCATCTGTCAAGGTATTTGCTAGTTCTACAGCTTCTTCTATGGTTTGGGGTCTAGCTGCCTTGACTACATGTCTAATTTCTCCAATTAATCCCCAGATGGAAGTATCGGGAGATTAATACCGGTTCAGGTGATGCAAGGGTTGGTACTATTCTAGCATATTCAAAGAATGTGGTAGTATAACCTTTACTATCTACCCCGATCATCCTAAGGTTCAGAAATTTATTTGCTATATGTTCCTTTTCATTGAGGGGCAGAATTTCCTTTCTACCATATTTTTAAATTCCTCCCATTCCATGTTGTAAACCCTATCACTTCCTCTTGACTGGAGGATAGTGTTCCACCATTCTAAAGCTGAGTTTTTAAACATATTAGAAGGAAACATTATTTTATCTTCTTCAGCACACTTGCTTATTTTTAAAACAGCCTCAGTCTTTTCTATCCAGCGTAGAGCTGCAATGGGTCCTTCATTGCCCGAGAACTCTATTGGTTTGCAGGACTAGAATTCTTTATAAGAACTGTGACAACTCGTATTTCGAACCCACTTTGTGTAACGTACGTGCTTATGTGAGCTATATTATTTGATTTAATGTATGATTATTATGTGGTTATGTGCTGTGTATAATATGTGTATGTATGTTAATCGAGCTCAACCCGAACCGCACAACTATCACTCGAGCGCACAAGGCAATTTGGGCCGCATTGCTTGTAACCGGAATCAAGGGGCAGCCCAAGTTGGGTTCGGCCCACTTCATTATATGCGTATACACACAACCTTAGGAGGTTGTTTCTCATTTGTTGCAAAAACACCCTTCACACACAAGAACCCTAGTCTCTCATTCTCTCTCAAACCCGACGGCGAGCAACCCTTCGGATCGAAGATCTTGCTTTTCATTCGGCTCACCTTATCTTTGTTTGATTCCAGTCGGTTAGTATTCTGTTATTGTTTTCTTATTGAATGATGATATGATTCCATGCTAGATTAAAACCGATTAGGGTTGTGTGTGTGTTTAATCATAATGTTAATCAATGGGTTAGCGTGGATGATAATCGGCTATCATAGCTTGTTCTCGAATTGTTTACATGATGAAATAGAAACGAATAAATGTTAGTCGGCTGCTATGGTTTGTTCGATGGGTTGATTATAATGATTGAAGGTTTAAATCTGATAGTTAAAAGTTATAAGATGTTGTTCATGTTTGGTTATGATTTAGGGTTCATAAGAATTGGATGTTAACAACCTTGTTTGATCAAAATCCATCATGTGTTGAAACTGATTAGTTGTTAATTGATTATTGTAAACTTGGAAACTTGAATAATTGTAACCGATTTGCATAATATCCGGTAATTAAAACAATCACACAAATCTGATCCGAGCGCACAAGAGGCCACTCGCACAAGGCTTCGTGTCGCACAAGGTGATGGAGCGTGTGAAACCCGAGTGTTAACGTGCTTATTTTGTGTGATTTATTTCCGTTTACGTGATTATATACTTTGAATATGTTCACTACGAGTTTTTGTGAATTTACAGGTTAGTCGCGTAATTCGGTGAAGTTAGAGTGGTTACAGATGAAGCGGGACGTGTTTCGAATCAAGACATGGCCTGAATGTGTGAAAAAACCGTGAAAGTATAAAGTCTGGGGGCCAAACGGTCATTTTGTGAGAGTGAATGTATGCAAATCATGGTGCCAAGCTGTAACGTAACCTACGGTGGGCCTTGGGTAGCCTACGGTTGAAGAAACAGAAAGTTAAAACCGTAACCTACGGTAATAACCGTAGGCTACGGTTGGAATTATATGACAGCGCATGTTTTTGTTTAGAGATTCGAAGGGATTTTCTTGATTGGATAATTATCATCACAGCACATCAAGAAAAACAAAAGATGCACACGTGGACTAGAGGCAGCCATCATAATAAACACGTGAAAGTGGGCCGACTTTGTTTGTGGATTGGGCCAACACATCAACGCACACAAAGTAAAAGGCTGACATGATGATTGGGCCGCCAAACATTGACTTTGGGACTTCTGTTTTGGCGGCAGACATTCAAAGGAAAGAGGCATGATCAGGTGCACTAAAGGATCCATCAAATCATCATTATTTTATGCAAGAGGCATCACGTGGACTTTTGGAATTGTTTTTATTGGGCCGACATCAACACGTGGGCTGGCTTTGGCGCAGATCTTTTACACGCATACATTGATTGGGTCGCCACCATCATAGAACATCATCATCTCGACGGCAGACAGGAGAGTTCCAACCCTCTATCAAGCCGATGAAGATCAATCGTAACACATGAGCGGCTAGTCTCCTAGTGGTTTCCTCCTGATGGAGGGTTTTTGTAAGTTAGACAATTTTATGTGTTTGTGACAATCGTATAACTTGGTGATCTAAGCATTCGATGCTTTTCACCTTGATTTGATTTGATTTATTGGTTGTAAAGAATTGCATTTATTTAAACCTTAATTTCTAAGCATTCAGTTCCCGAGAGTTCTAGTAATTGGGATATATTTGACATGGGGTTAGGGTTTGTAATTGTAATTGATAATCATTCGATAACCTCCCGTTATGTATTGACCGGAGTACTTAGTTGTTGGTTATCACAATTAGTTAATCAGGTTAAACACTTATGTCTATGTAAGTGTTTCGATTAAACACATAATTGAATCTAACTGTAAAACCTGAAATCTGAAGGAACCATTGTCCTCTCTATTGCTTTAAACTTCACTTTTAGTTCGTAATTTTTAGCTAATCAATCAAATCAACAACAAAGTTTTACTTTTTAGTAGTAGTTAATTAATACTTAGCATCATAACACTTTCCACAATCCTCCTCTGGTTCGATATCCGACTTACTCTAGCTACTAGTTTATTTCGGTTTTTGCATGTCACTAACGACAGACATCAAAATGGCGCCGTTGCCGGGGAGGCGTGCGCAAAGTGTTTAGTGTTGAGTTTTAGTTTAAAAAAATAAAAATAAAAAAAAAAATTAAAAAAATAAAAATCCAAAAATAGTGTCAGTTTTGTTTTGTTTTGTTTTGTTCAGATTTATGCGTGGTGCTTGTGTTTTTGTGTTTGTGCAGGATGAAAGATCTTACAATATTATGCGGCTCTTCTAGATGCATTTTGTGTAGGGAACCACTTCACCCGTGTATCGGTTGCCACGAGGCCTGATTTAGACGGGAAAGAGCGAAATTGGCAGAACCACCGATGCCTTGCTATGATAATCCTTCCCCTCCACCATATTTCTATAACTCTGATACAACGGTGGAGGATGATTATTACTCGGATGGATATGATCGGGACGAGGATGCTTATTATGAGCCAAGGATGGATGGACGATGTTTCTGTTGCGGTCGTTGTCATACTTCTTATGATGAGGATGTGTGCGCGGTGTATTTGGAAAATCCAGAGTATTGGAATAAAAAAATGATGGATGCGTACATCTCAACACCGTATCAGGGATACCGACAGTATCATCCCGAGGAATATTATAAGCCCGAGGGTGTCTATACTTATCAGACCGAGGAGGAGAAAAAGCTTGCTATGTTAGAAGCAAGTTTGTCCAAACTCGAGCAGTATTTATCAGCACCCAACCTTTCCGATGAAGATCGAATCAGCTGCCTAGTTTCCAAGTGTCAGAGGTTAAAAATGAAGATAGAAATAGAAGAGCGTCTCTAACCATTACTTGTTGATATTAGAGATTATTCTCACATGGAGGAGGAGGTTGTGGAGGATAATACCACACCAATGAATCCTTTATCTGATGAAGAGTCACTAGTGAATCAGATGGTGTGTGAGGATGAGAAGGCAGAGCAATCTGATGAGATGAATGTGTGTACCGAACCTCTCCCCATATCAATCATTCAAATTAATAAGTTTGGGGAAGAGGGTTCGAGGAAGAAGAAGAGAATGGTGAAGCTACATAACATCGGTGTATATCTTGTGAAGTGGATTAGGGAAACCCACAGGTGCAGTCTGAACATGCCAATTAAACTCGAGCTTATGGAGATGGCATGTAAATTTCCGGGCATTCGTTGGAAATGTTTGGGGTAAATGTGCATTGAGACCACCGTAGCACATATCAGGTACGGTCTGGCTGAAGACCTTTAAACTTAGCGCTCTCGGGAGGCAGCCCGAGGATGTAGAGTTTGTACTTTGTTTTGGTTTCGTTTTGGTGTGTTTGTGTTTTGACAGGTTTCTACGTTCCATCTCCACGGATGCAATGAATCAAGTGTGGGGATGTTTGGCAACATCCCCGGTGAGATATCAGAGAATCCCTGGATGCGTATTCTCCGGT
Source organism: Helianthus annuus (assembly GCF_002127325.2). Lineage (NCBI taxonomy): Eukaryota > Viridiplantae > Streptophyta > Magnoliopsida > Asterales > Asteraceae > Helianthus > Helianthus annuus. The sequence continues at coordinate 130,758,206 of NC_035446.2, read as the reverse complement.
TTTGAGCGCAACAGTTACACCGCCACAGACACTTGCTGATTTACTGATCAGGTCAATGTGTCTCTCTATCCTTTATTTTATTTGTTTTTGTATTTTTGGTGGTGTGAGTCTTTGTGTGTTGGGAGTGGTTTCTTTGTGTTGAGTCGTCTAGGTATTAGCCGTTCATGGTTTGTTAGGTGGTATCTCTCGGGTTATGACTATAAATTGCACCATACATTGGGGACAATGTATCCCAAGTGTGGGGATGCGGTAACTCGAGAGAGGGTTGGTAAGATTGTGATCTTAAATGCTTGAAAAGTTAAAATTGTGAAAAATTGAAAAATTTTGAAAATTTTTGTTTCTCAAGTATGCTTGAACTACATGAAAACCGACATTTTCAGTTGCTAAAGGGTTCCTGCTGATATTAAACTAACTTAGATCCCTAGTCATGGTTGTCCCTTTAAGTTTCATGAGAGTATTTCTGACAAGTTTTAGAAATAGTTGAGAAGAGATGCCTAACTAGGGGTAACATGCTTTAGGAATTACACATGCTACGTGTCGGTAACCCATATTCCTTCTATTCGGTGAGATATTTGAGCCTACTAGATTGTTAGTTGAATTACAATAAATGTTCAATTGTTGAGAGTAGGCCATATGTTGCTTTGTGTTAGAACTTGTGTGGTTTGATACGTGCCGAGACTGTGGTTTAGCGTATGCACATAAATGATAAAGGCATTAGGATCCATTCATTGTTCTATTTGTTGATTGTTTATTCACTCACCTTAGTTAACCATGTTGAGCCTTATACCTTTCGTTTGTTATACCTCATGTGACCTGTTTAAATTATCAACCATGAACAACAAGTGTGTATATGTTATGAAAAAAAAATTAGAAAAGAAAAAAAAAAGGAAGAAAGAAAAAGAAAAAAGTCATTGTTATGTTTGTGTTCAATAAATGGGTCGAGAATAACCCAAAGTGTTAGTATCATTGTGAATAAGTTGTCATGGTTTGGTATGTTCTTTTTTGTTCGCCATATAAACAGTAAAAATCCAAAAATATTTCCCTACCTTTACCCTTAACCCAAAACCCGAAAGTCCTTTTGATATGTGTTACGTTATTTGATACGGTGGAGGTATGATTGCTATACAAGCTTATGATTGCAAAGTAGCGTATTTGGTTTTGAGTGAATTATATACTAGCACATTACACGCTAGTCTTGATTGAGCCGAGAGGAGTGATTATTTTGAGGGGCGTGTGGCATGTGTGTAGTATTATAAGCATGTTAGTTTTAGTTAGGCAAGTCTTAAAGTGTTTTAAATGCGTATCGCTTATTTGTCAGATTGTCAATCTCGATTGTGTCAGTCTATGGGACGGGTATGACTTGGGACCTTAAATTGTTAATTCGGTAAGGGATTCAATGGTGATTTGTTAATAAGGTGAGTATTGTTTATGACGGTTGCTTGAGGACAATCAACGATAAGTGTGGGGGTGCGGTAACTCGAGAGAGGGTTGGTAAGATTGTGATCTTAAATGCTTGAAAAGTTAAAATTGTGAAAAATTGAAAAATTTTGAAAATTTTTGTTTCTCAAGTATGCTTGAACTACATGAAAACCGACATTTTCAGTTGCTAAAGGGTTCCTGCTGATATTAAACTAACTTAGATCCCTAGTCATGGTTGTCCCTTTAAGTTTCATGAGAGTATTTCTGACAAGTTTTAGAAATAGTTGAGAAGAGATGCCTAACTAGGGGTAACATGCTTTAGGAATTACACATGCTACGTGTCGGTAGCCCATATTCCTTCTATTCGGTGAGATATTTGAGCCTACTAGATTGTTAGTTGAATTACAATAAATGTTCAATTGTTGAGAGTAGGCCATATGTTGCTTTGTGTTAGAACTTGTGTGGTTTGATACGTGCCGAGACTGTGGTTTAGCGTATGCACATAAATGATAAAGGCATTAGGATCCATTCATTGTTCTATTTGTTGATTGTTTATTCACTCACCTTAGTTAACCATGTTGAGCCTTATACCTTTCGTTTGTTATACCTCATGTGACCTGTTTAAATTATCAACCATGAACAACAAGTGTGTATATGTTATGAAAACAAAAATTAGAAAAGAAAAAAAAGGAAGAAAGAAAAAGAAAAAAGTCATTGTTATGTTTGTGTTCAATAAATGGGTCGAGAATAACCCAAAGTGTTAGTATCATTGTGAATAAGTTGTCATGGTATGGTATGTTCTTTTTTGTTCGCCATATAAACAGAAAAATCCAAAAATATTTCCCTACCTTTACCCTTAACCCAAAACCTGAAAGTCCTTTTGATATGTGTTACGTTACTTGATACGGTGGAGGTATGATTGCTATACAAGCTTATGATTGCAAAGTAGCGTATTTGGTTTTGAGTGAATTATATACTAGCACATTACACGCTAGTCTTGATTGAGCCGAGAGGAGTGATTATTGTGAGGGGCGTGTGGCATGTGTGTAGTATTATAAGCATGTTAGTTTTAGTTAGGCAAGTCTTAAAGTGTTTTAAATGCGTATCGCTTATTTGTCAGATTGTCAATCTCGATTGTGTCAGTCTATGGGACGGGTATGACTTGGGACCTTAAATTGTTAATTCGGTAAGGGATTCAATGGTGATTTGTTAATAAGGTGAGTATTGTTTATGACGGTTGCTTGAGGACAATCAACGATAAGTGTGGGGATGTGATGGAGGGTGTGAAACCCGAGTGTTAACGTGCTTATTTTGTGTGATTTATTTCCGTTTACGTGATTATATACTTTGAATATGTTCACTACGAGTTTTCGTGAATTTACAGGTTAGTCGCGTAATTCGGTGAAGTTAGAGTGGTTACAGATGAAGCGGGACGTGTTTCGAATCAAGACATGGCCTGAATGTGTGAAAAAACCGTGAAAGTATAAAGTCTGGGGGCCAAACGGTCATTTTGTGAGAGTGAATGTATGCAAATCATGGTGCCAAGCTGTAACGTAACCTACGGTGGGCCTTGGGTAGCCTACGGTTGAAGAAACAGAAAGTTAAAACCGTAACCTACGGTAATAACCGTAGGCTACGGTTGGAATTATATGACAGCGCATGTTTTTGTTTAGAGATTCGAAGGGATTTTCTTGATTGGATAATTATCATCACAGCACATCAAGAAAAACAAAAGATGCACACGTGGACTAGAGGCAGCCATCATAATAAACACGTGAAAGTGGGCCGACTTTGTTTGTGGATTGGGCCAACACATCAACGCACACAAAGTAAAAGGCTGACATGATGATTGGGCCGCCAAACATTGACTTTGGGACTTCTGTTTTGGCGGCAGACATTCAAAGGAAAGAGGCATGATCAGGTGCACTAAAGGATCCATCAAATCATCATTATTTTATGCAAGAGGCATCACGTGGACTTTTGGAATTGTTTTTATTGGGCCGACATCAACACGTGGGCTGGCTTTGGCGCAGATCTTTTACACGCATACATTGATTGGGTCGCCACCATCATAGAACATCATCATCTCGACGGCAGACAGGAGAGTTCCAACCCTCTATCAAGCCGATGAAGATCAATCGTAACACATGAGCGGCTAGTCTCCTAGTGGTTTCCTCCTGATGGAGGGTTTTTGTAAGTTAGACAATTTTATATGTTTGTGACAATCGTATAACTTGGTGATCTAAGCATTCGATGCTTTTCACCTTGATTTGATTTGATTTGATTTCGAACCCACTTTGTGTAACGTACGTGCTTATGTGAGCTATATTATTTGATTTAATGTATGATTATTATGTGGTTATGTGCTGTGTATAATATGTGTATGTATGTTAATCGAGCTCAACCCGAACCGCACAACTATCACTCGAGCGCACAAGGCCATTTGGGCAGCATTGCTTGTAACCGGAATCAAGGGGTAGCCCAAGTTGGGTTCGGCCCACTTCATTATATGCGTATACACACAACCTTAGGAGGTTGTTTCTCATTTGTTGCAAAAACACCCTTCACACACAAGAACCCTAGTCCCTCATTCTCTCTCAAACCTGACGGCGAGCAACCCTTCGGATCGAAGATCTTGCTTTTCATTCGGCTCACCTTATCTTTGTTTGATTCCAATCGGTTAGTATTCTGTTATTGTTTTCTTATTGAACGATGATATGATTCCATGCTAGATTAAAACCGATTAGGGTTGTGTGTGTGTTTAATCATAATGTTAATCAATGGGTTAGTGTGGATGATAATCGGCTATCATAGCTTGTTCTCGAATTGTTTACATGATGAAATAGAAACGAATAAATGTTAGTCGGCTGCTATGGTTTGTTCGATGGGTTGATTATGATGATTGAAGGTTTAAATCTGATAGTTAAAAGTTATAAGATGTTGTTCATGTTTGGTTATGATTTAGGGTTCATAAGAATTGGATGTTAACAACCTTGTTTGATCGAAATCCATCATGTGTTGAAACTGATTAGTTGTTAATTGATTATTGTAAACTTGGAAACTTGAATAATTGTAACCGATTTGCATAATATCCGGTAATTAAAACAATCATACAAATCTGATCCGAGCGCACAAGAGGCCACTCGCACAAGGCTTCGTGTCGCACAAGGTACCCCAGTCGCACAAGGTTGTCGGATCGCACAAGCTTGTCCAGTCGTACAAGCTTGACTGGATCGCACAAGATGTTTGTTCATTTGTTTATTTGGGCCGTATGTTATTTATTGGGCTGGACTAATCCCAATCGCACAACCCAACCGGATCGGGCAAGCCCATTCGGATCGCACAAGTTGTTTTATTTATTGGGCCGTAGATGCATGGACTATTTAATTGTGTTGGGCTTAATTATAGTTGGGCCGGGTTTGGATGGATCGCACAACATGTTGTGGGTCGCACAACATGTTGGGCCGAATACTTTTGGGCTTCTTGATGTATTACTTGACTGTTAAGTGTTGCCATGATCAATACGTGTTAGTAACCTGTTAACTGGTGTGAACCATACGTGCTTTACTTGAACCAAAAACCTGACTTGTATGGTAACCCTGTTAGGACGTGGTTGACCACTCTTAGTTCAAGAAACCTTTCGTGTATCTGCCGAGCAAACCAAGGTGAGTTCACACAGCCAAGGCATGGGGTTCCCGGGTGGGAATGGGATTCGATGACTTATTGTATATACTCAGATGGTAGAACCTCACGATAAGATACGGCTAGACTAGTAACACTTATTGAATTGATCTTCGCACACCTGCCAAGGGTTGGCCGCGATATTATGACTGACTTCGCACACCTGCCATAGGAAGGCCGCGAACTAAAATTACTAATCTTCGCACACCTGCCTGGGAGGCCGCGATACAAATAAACCTAGTCTAGAATACTTGGGAAAAACATCCCCTAATATCTTCGCACACCTGCCTGGGAGGCCGCGATGGAAACTAATACGATACATGACATAACGAACGAACATACTACTACTCACACTATACTATTACTGAAACATTAACTGTGAACTCGCTCAACTAGTTGTTGACTCTCTGCTGCATGCCTTGCAGGACCTTAGGTACTTATGGAGCTTGCACAAGGAGGAGCAGGTCGTTGTGGGATACGGATCGTAGACATTATGATAAACAATTGAACTTATAACTTTACTTTGGATTTTCATATTATGCTTCCGCTACTTAATTTACGTTTTGTTGAACATCAATCATGTCGTGATGAATTACATTAACTACTTTCAATATTAGATGATATGTTCGATATGATTGGTGGCTTGATCCTGGTCATGTCACGCCTCCAAGCGGTGGTACACCGCGTGTGGATTTTTGGGGGTGTGACAAGAACAACCATAAGGCACGGTTCTTCTTCTTTTGGGAATGGGCACTTGAAGTACGGGTCCATTGTTCACGTTGTGTTCAGGTTCAGTTGGTCGCTTACTGCTATGTTTACTTTTATTATCAGCTTCTCTAACAGTTTGGATAATAAATGACATTGCATCTATGATTCCTTGTGCCACTATGTGTTGGATGGCACTATTATCTACTTGGTTTCCATTGTTATTGTTGTTCAGATTTTCATTATTCAGATTATCATTATTCGGGTGGTTATCACTCTGGTTTTCATTGTTCAGGTTTTCCTGGTTCACTTCGTTGTCCATCTGAATTTTAAACATTTACCATGAATTAATATCACAAAATAATATTTGAATATAGCCAATCACATGTCACGCACTTTGGTCAAAAGCGTCGATCATTGCGACGTTACTCTATTCATATAGTATGCATCTATTACACACCAGTACTGAAATTAAAATTACAATACCGACTAAAATTTAAAGTTACACTACTAATAATAGGCATCCGTAGTTTTTTTTATACACATACACACCTATTTTATTATTATATTATATTATTATTATTATTATTATAACCTTTTCCCTCCTCACTTCTACGGATATGGATTCATCCAGAAATCCATATTGCGCTCGTCGTATTTCCAGACGAGTCGCTCTCCCACCTGTCTCATTCGCTCACTATTCTCTAAAATTTCCTCACCAAATGTCCTAAGTTCTTGTACGTTTTCTGCACTCATTGGGGTGCAGGTTCTAGGACCAGGTTCGGAATCTGGGGTGCGGGTTCCTGGTATGGGGGTGTAGGGGCCTGAAGTGGGTAAGGATTTTCTAGAATCTCTCTAATGAATACATCATTATCGTAATAGGGATCTAGCGGATCTAACCCTGGGTAGGCTCCGAGGTTCGGCATGGGCAGGTCTTCATGTATCGGGTAACGTTGCTCATAGTCCCTATTGTCGTCCCACCATGGGTCGTAATTTGGGTATAGGGGATTTGGTGCGGGTACCCTAGGTATTTCCTCCGGATTGAAATCATGCATTTCTACTTGATTTTCAGGGTTTTCTATCTCCATTGGTTGTTCAGGAATTGGTGGTTGTGGTTGGGGTGCTAACATTTGTTCCAGGTTAGGGTCAGCTGCAGTGGTTGCTAAGATATGGATGTTGGCTATACCCCTATTAAGCATATCCTGGGCATAAGCATCGGTCTCTCTTTTGGCTGCAGCTAGTGCTCTTTGGTCTTGTAAATTTTTCATGCGCTTTCTACGCTCATGTGCTCCCCTACGAATATTCCTTCTTCCGTATCAGCAGAGTACCCCGAGAGGGCAGGTTGAGAAGAGGCACCTTCGCTTCTAGGCGAACCAGACAATTGACGGTACGCGTCAGATGGTCCTTGGTCGCTCATACCGTAAACTAACAAATAGTCAAATAACACATAACAAGAAAATACAATTATGCACGTATTCCCGTAATTTATTTCCTAAAAAATTGAATTTTGGTGTCAGAAGAACACTTCTATGGCTGAATCAGTGCCTTAGCTCTGATACCACCTTCTGTCGCAACCACCGTCCCCCTATACAAACACGAGAACGGGCGGCCGCGGCCAGTTTCGGTGGTATCTTGTTTTTGTCTATTTTGGCAGCGGAATTTACATCAGGACCGTAATTAGGAAATATTTTATCAGAGTAAAATACCACACTTTCATAATATTAAACACATGGGATAAAACCCAAGTTTTCAGTACACGCTTTTTCATAGGAATACATCGTATTTTTATTTAATTAAACATCTATTTTATTAGGTAACTTTATTGCCACTTTTCCAAGCCTTCAGTGCTCTCCAGCTGACTTCTATTTGGCTTACACATTTTGTTACCTGAAACGCGTTTAAAAACATTTTGTCAGTGGAAATACTGGTGAGTGAATCCTATTTCAATCAAGTTTTAAATAAAACCATTGTACAGTATTGAGGGCGGTCGCGCAATTACATTTGTTTCCAAGTCATATCAATTACCACCCATGGTACTGTCGTTCCGACTTATGGTCATGTTACTCCTCGCAAGGCAGTAACAAATTTTGTATACAAAACCCCAAATTTACCGACTGTAATTGTATCCTTACAAATACTCAATGACTGTTTAATGTATAATTAATTAAGTGAGGTTTTGTAAAAACAATTTGCAAAAAGGAGATTACTCACATTACTGTCTTAGGATTTTCAGTAAGGATTTCCTGGGAATAATCTATAAATTACACAAGTGCACACGTGTTAGTATAATAACCCATTTTAACATTAGTAATACCCTCCCCGAGACGGCATTCCAACGACTACGTCGGGCAGAACCACGACAGCCGTTACGGAACCCTAGATCAATCGGGCAGAGTATCTAATACGTATCCAGGGGTTATGATACTTACAACGGAGCAGAACCTCGTTATTTAGGGGGTATTAGACCCGAGTATAATGCCTACTATAAGAATTAAGGTATTCGGGGTCCGTTTTCACGTATGGGGGGTATTTTAGGACATATTAGGATATTTTAATTGAGGGGTGGCTTACGCGGCCCGCCTCAAACCCAAAATTCCATTTTTTAATTAATTTTAATAATAATTAAGGTATTCGGGGTCCGTTTTCACGTATGGGGGGTATTTTAGGACATATTAGGATATTTTAAAATATATTTGGGTGTCGGAAAAATATTACGAGGGTGTCGGTTTAGGGTTGTTATAGCTTGGCTTGGCCAAACGGTTAGAATTTGAATTTTAAATGTGCCCCGCTATGATCTAGCCAACAAGCGAATAGGAGCTGGCCACATAGGATCGCTAGCATGCCCCACGCCCGACTTTAAACTCCCGCCCCTTGGGTCACGCCCAAACCCAAGCCCACACGGGTGGTGGAGCGTTTTCAGCCAACCCACGCCCCAACCCCCGCCCCATACCCCATAGTCTTAAACGGGTAGGCTAAAGCTACAAACTGAACATTGGTTTCAATCGTACTACCTACCTACCTCTCTCTCTTCTCTCAACGTCAAAAACAAACGGTAACCTACCTACCACCGGTCGGGAAAGCATCACCGGCCACCCAAGACCGCCGGTCGGCAGCAAGGTTTGCTCCCTTTCCTTCCCTTTCTTTCGATCTCTAGTCCCTTCTTCTCCCTCCTTAACTCACCTCGTTCTCCTGGTATTGAGTCAACGCCGGCCGGTCGGAATTTTAAACTTAAAATTAAAGCACCATTCGTCTTCTCCTCCTAACCATCGCGTCCTGGAACATCCGCTTCTCTCAACGTTACCGGAACAACTTCAGTTACCGGAACATCCGCCGGTCGGAAACTTCCAAACAACTGCAGTTACCAGAACCCCCGCTTCAGTTACCGGACTCGCTTCAGTTACCGGAACACCCGCCGGTATCTATTTCAACTTTCATAAGCAACAGGCGTCTGTCAATGGCCAGGATACGGTCAAGTTTCCGTTGTTGTTTATTCATTGCAGGGCTGAAATTCAGGTTTCTCAAACGGGTCATAAACCACATTGTTATGAACCGAGTCGTAATCAAATGATCCAAGAAATTATAGAGAGAAACCAGAAAGCAAATTAGAGGGAAACCAGATTTACTAATTCATTTCTTCATTGATAATCATAAGGAAACCATGAATGACTTTTATAGGATTACAAAATAAAAGAAAAACAAAACAATAACCACTACGTCAAAATAGACCTTTAGCCACACTTTTTCTAAAACCACTCCGCCATACTTTCGGTTAAATGTGTGGCTAAAAGTCATTAATCACATTTCAAAACCTTCTAGCTTACGTTTAGTCACACATTTTATTTATTTATGTGACCATTGTATTACAGCTCAAAACTTTTTGCCACGCTTAATGAGCAAAACTGTGGCATTCACCAGCAACACTAAAAAAGGGTGGCTAAATGTAACCTACGGTCACAGTTTTTGTTTAATTTTTGATACATGTGACCAAAACACATATCTTCAAAACCTTTAGTCACACTTTAAATATAAAGTGTGGCATTTAGTAGCCACATTACAAAAATGTGACCAAATGTGATCTAATGCCACAATATTTGATTCGTGTGACAAAAAAACACATTGTGACATTCAGTAGTCATACTAAAAAAATGTGGCCAAATATAATCTATGATATTTGTTTTGTAATGATGTGAAGGTTTTATTAGTCACTTATAAGTTTTTATAAGTGTGGCTAAAAGTTATCATTGGTGATAGCAAAACAAAAAAAACATATCACTAAAAGTGATCTATTGTCACACTTTATCATCCGCTCTAGTGCATTCGTTTGCATCCAGCAACCAGGTAACTCTCTCCTAATTCTGAAATTATGAACCATTGGTTTGTGGAGGAAGACAATGTACTTTATCCTAATTCTGAAATCATTTCAATCTACAATGAAGACACCAGTCTAAAACAATACCTTCATTGTCTTCTTAAACCCTACAAATCTTCCACAACCACCCTTTTCCCTTGCCTCTCATGACTCAACACAACCACCGTCACAAGAATTACTGACAGGGTTAAAACAGATTTAGAGGAGAAGAAGCTAAAGAGAAGGACAATTCACCAAATCTGATCTGATTATTCCTTCATACGTTTAAACATAAATAGATATGCAAGTTACAATCATACCCCTTGCATAATAGAAAATAACAGAAATACCCTCAAACTAGAAATCAAAGTTAAGATACTAAAAAACATAAATAAATAACGTACTTTTTGCCCTCAAAAAGTGATTGAAGGAACTTTGTTTCCATTATCTTCAACCAGCTCATTCGGTGCCGGATCATCATCATCTATCACCTTGAGTATGTAAAGTTGTTTGTTCTTACACTTGTGGCCCGGAACAAACCTTTCGGTACACCAAAAACATTCCCCCTTTGCCCTTTTTAATTCAAGTTCATCGCTCGTCAAACGCCTCGAGCTAAGCGTTCCTGGTTTACTTGGCGACACGTTTGGAGTTGGTAGCAATGGAAGTTTTGAAGCGTTAACCGGAGGTGTTATTTTGACATCTTCGGGTTGCAGCCCATCCTCCATAGCGTTGAAAAGATTCATCAAGCATGTGTTGTTGATAGTTCGAATCTTGCTAACCCATACGCCTCACGTAGTGTTTGAGGCTTGAATATCTTTACCGGCCCTTTTATTTCCGGCTTCAAACCCTTCAAATATAGGCTAACAACATAAGGTTCATTAACGGTAACCTTGTTAAGCAAGCAATCGAAACCTGAATTATATTCTTGTAGACCCTTGGCGTCATCAATAAGTTGAACGATAGGGTCTTCAAACATTGCATTCGAAAAACGACTAGATATTGCACTAACATAATCTGCCCATGGAAAGTTCATCACTATTACCCCTCTTACTTTCATAAAGGACCGGTGCCATTGTATGGCTTCTCCGTCGAGGTGAACAACTGCACATCTCAGCTTGTGGTTATCCGGAGTTTCATCAAGCGCGAAAAAGTGTTCGCAGCGATAGATCCATCCGTCCACATCTTCTCCTGAAAACCGAGGAAACTCAACCTTCCCGACCCGCATAGGCTGAGTACCCGTCCGCGAATTATCGCTAAACAACCCCTTATCAAGGCCGCCTCCGCTGAAGCTGCCACCGCCTGAATGCTCCTTGAGTGCTCGTAAGATCTCTTCTTGTTGTTTCATCGACTGTTCTTGTTGTTTCAACATGGTGGCTAGGGTTTCCTGGAGATTTGAGATTGCCTTGCCATGTTCCTTGAGAGTGCTGTCAATTTCTTGATTGCGAGTGTTAGTCATGGTAATCGAAAGTAATTCCGACCGGAGATCGGAACGACTCTGATACCCTTGATAGGGTTAGAACAGATTTAGAGGAGAAGAAGCTAAAGAGAAGGATAATTCACCAAATCTGATCTGATTATTCCTTCATACGTTTAAACATAAATAGATATGCAAGTTACAATCATACCCCTTACATAATAGAAAATAACAGAAATACCCCCAAACTAGAAATCAAAGTTAAGATACTAAAAAACATAAATAAATAACGTAACAATTACAACAATCGGTCGTCATTGTCCCCTCACGCTCTCCTCAAAATCGCTCGTGAGTTTCCAGCTAGTCACAACTGTCTTGAGTACATCGCCTACCACAACTCCCTTCTCAACGCCGGTGCCGTGCCTTTGTGATTTTAGATTTGCAGGTATAACATGGCTACTTTAATTTACCAAATTTGATTTTTTTTTTGTTAAATTTAGTGTAGAAATCTGTTCTTTTTGTCAATTTTTTTGCCTTGACTTTTTTTTTTTGTGACCTAATCTCACATGATTTGTATTTTTACACTTAATTGAATCTACGTGTAACGATCTCTTAATTTAGATACTGAAGCTGTTATTTAATTACAAAATGAGATGTTGTGATCTGTAGGATGAATCAACTCATTTAACACTTAGATTCTCACATGAAAGATTAGTAGTTTACTTGTTTTCACTGTAAATGGCAGTTTTTCTCGAGCTTTCTTTTTTGGAGTTGGTTAGAAATCAACTCCCATCCCTCAAAAGAAAATTACAAATATAGGCTTGATGCCTTTTGTAAGATTCGATTAGATTTGCGGAGTGTAGTTTCTTTATGTAGTTGTTCTTGGTTCACATTTTTTGCATATTATAATTGTTCTTTTGCAACTGCAGGAATGGCCAATGCTAAAAAACTAAAGAAAGATGGTCCAGTATGGTCAAACCTTGATCTTGATCTCTGGTTTTTAATTATGATGCACTTGGGATTAGTTGATTTTATTGCTTTTGGTGGTGTCTGCAAGTCATGGAGATCACTTGTGGTCTCTAACTGGAATAAGTTTATGTTGGCTAAACAAGACATTTGTTTGTCCATCTCTTCTCATTTGAATGAGAAAAAGTTTTACTTTGAGGACTACCGAAGGAGAAAACTGAAAACCACCATTCCCGATTCTAACTATGACATGATTTGTGTAGGGATAACTTGTGGTTACTTGATTTTTTCGAGACAAGGACCTGTGATTTTTGGCTTGTGAATCCCTTCACAAAGAAAGAACTTCGTTTCTGAGGATTCCCCTTTATGTGCATTCTATTCCAAAACATACCAGGGGCATTCTTGTCTTTTCACCATCAATGTCCGGGTGGGTTCTTGTGGTAATCGGCCCCATATTTGTTGGTTCAGGCCCCAAACTCTACACTCACACAAGACACACTCACAAAACACCCCCTTATATGTATAATTATATGAATGTAAAGTTGCAGAGGTTACTGTATTTGATAAAAGAAAAGGAATATTTACTATTGAGAAAAGAACATGGCTTTATAGCCTACAAGATCCAACGGAATAAATAAGAAAAGCATAACATGTTTAAAGAAAATGTGGTACTTCCCACATGATTGCTTGATTGGCAATGAGTCTGGTTAGTTCTTTCTTCATTTTTAAAATCAGTATGATGGAATTGAGCAACACAAATCAACCAGTATATTTCAATATAGATTCTCAATAAAAAACATAACAAGAGAGACTATATATAGATTACATAAATGCACTTAGCTACCCTCTAGAATAAACATTTGTCTAACTTATTTATTTGTCTAACATTCCCCCGCAAGTTGAGGGCGGGGAACGACCTGCAACTTGGACCTCAAGAACTCGAATCTTTGTGACGATAGAGGTTTCGTGAAGATATCAGCAACCTGATCATCGGTCTTTATAAACTGAACATTTAGATTTCCTTTAGCAACCTGTTCACGAACAAAGTGGAAATCAACTTCAACATGCTTGGTGCGAGCGTGAAAGACAGGATTCGCTGAGAGGTAAGTGGCACCAAGATTATCATGCCAGAGTGTTGGTTTTGCAGATTTAACACCAAGTTCTTGTAAAAGAGATTTTAACCAGATTATCTCAGCAACAGTGTCAGCAATGGCTTTGTACTCTGATTCTGTGGAAGACCGAGAGACAGTCTTCTGTTTTCGAGCAGACCAAGAAACTAAGTTTGATCCCAAATAGATAGCATATCCCCCCGTGGATTGACGGTCTACCTGGCAGCCAGCTCAGTCAGAATCAGAGTAAGCTTGAAGAGGTACCAGATGGTCGTCCCAGAAAGAATCCGAAAACGCATGCAGAAGTGAAGTGGAGTTATGTTTAAAGAGAAGCCCAAGATTAAGAGTGCCTTTGAGATAACGAATGATGTGTTTAACAGCTGTCCATTGATTATCAGTGGGTGCATGCATGAATTGACAGACCTTATTAACCGCGAAAGCAAGATCGGGACGAGACAAGGTGGCGTATTGCAGGGCACCCACAACTTGGCGGTACCGAGTTGGATCTTCAAAAAGAGGGCTATCTTGATGTAGTGTATGGTACGATAATGAAGATCAAACACGTTGATTCTGCGAATACCCGTGTAGTTCTTCCCCAACCCCAAAATTCAACCCAAAGGGCACAAAATTTGAAGTGAAAATCAGTTTTCTCAAAATTCAAGTCTGATCTTTCATTTCACTAGGGCAACATATAAATAGGAACATAAATTCGAAATGGGCCTAAAAAAGACAACGGGCCAAACACAAGTCCAAAAACAAAATGCCCAAAATACTTGAAAAAACATAAAAATAGAAAAAACTAATAGAAATAAGCGTTTTTCGGCTTGGACGATGACCCAAACCGCCGCAGGCCGTTTGCAACAAGATAGAGCTCGTTCTCCCATTCGTTTCGCCTGGTCACACGCCCAAAACGGACCCCCGTAGCCCAAGTTAGAGCCATTTTAGTGAAGCCCCTTTTGTTACGCGATCTTGGGCCTCCAAATACAAGATGGCTCGCTCTTCCACACTTGGGCCTGCATCATATCTCCTGGTAATAAAACAGACTTAGGACACATTGGTGAGGCCACGGGTTTGGAGTTAGATAAGCCTGCACGTTGAATAAGATCAAGTAGGTATTTCCGCTGAGAAAGAACAATACCCGATTGGTGGTGCAGAACTTCAATACCAAGGAAATAGTATAACCGACCCAAGTCTTTGATAGCAAGCATCGAACCAAGCTGCCGAATGATACCAGTGATAGCACGATCATTGCTTCCTGTAATAATAATGTCATCAACATAAACTAGCATATAGACAATAGAACCAGCTTGTTGGAGGATAAATAGAGTGGGATCGGTTTTCGAGCCATGGAAACCAAGCTGTTGTAAAGCTGTTGAAAGCTTAGTAAACCACGCCCGAGGGGCCTGTTTGAGACCATAGATGGATTTTCGAAGCAGGCACACATGATCAGGCTTCGAAGGATTCACAAAACCTGGAGGCTTAGTCATATAAACAGTCTCTTGTAAGTCACCATGAAGGAAAGCATTTTGAACATCTAATTGCCTTAAGGACCACCCTCTGGAAACAACAATAGATAGAACCGTGCGAATGGTAGCGGGCTTGACCACCGGACTAAACATTTCATTGTAATCAATTCCGGACTGCTGATGGAAGCCTTTTGCCACTAGACGGGCTTTGTAACGACTAAGATTACCGTGCTGGTCCGTCTTTAACCTGTAAACCCATTTACAATCAATAACATTAGTGTTGCGAACAGGTGGAACTAAAGACCAAGTTCCATTTCGAAGCAGAGCCTGAAATTCATCAGCCATGGCACGACGCCACTCCGGGGAGTTGTTAGCAACGGTAAATGAGGTTGGTTCAGTTGGGTGTGGGGTTGTATGAGCTACATTGGCCGAAGGGTCAAAGAATGTTGTACGTTTTAGGTTAGGACGTAAATGAGATGGACGAGTGCGGGTAGGCGGTGGGGGTGGGGTGGGGGGTGGGGTGGGGGTGGTGATTGTGGCGTTGGGGATTAGGTTTGGGGGGAGGTTTGGGTTAGGGGTGGTGATGGTGGTACAGTGGGTGAAGAAGGATCAATAGGAGTGGGATCAGAAAAGGTGGAAAGTGTAGGATCAGGGAAAATAGAAACATAAGGAGATGTAGACGAGTTAGTTGGTTTAGGAGAGGATGGGGATTCTTGGTAAGGAAATATAGTTTCATTGAGACGTACATGTCGGGCAACATAAATACGTTCAGTTGTCGGATCAAAACATTGGTATCCGTGGTGAACAGGACTGTATCCAAGGAATATACATGGAATAGATCGGAAATCAAGTTTGTGGCGATTGTAAGGACGGAGGTAGGGAAAACATTGTGAGGGTAGATGGCGAATACCGATATGGAAAATAGGTAATGGGTTACCGTCACCAACTCGAAGAGAATCGTTACCATAATATGCCTCAGAGTTGTCTAGGCTAGCTAAGTCTGGAGTGCCATGGTGATTAGCTCCCGTGTCTGGTTTCCAAGTTGTATAAGTGTTGGCTTCAGTTTGAGCATAATGAGCTTGCGGTTGAGCCCGGGCTTGATTAGGACATTGTGAGGGTAGATGGCTAATACCGCATCGGTTGCAATGACCATACACCATGTTTTGAGTGGACGCCCACAAAAATTGCCTGTTGCCTTGGTTTGCTTGGTTACCACGGTTTCCACGGTTGCCTCGGTTGTTTCCGCGGAAGTTTCCACGGCCCCCTCGGTTGGTACGACTGTTGGTGTTAAAGGACCGAGAAGAGAAATTAGCTTGTGGTTGTGATGGCGTTGCAGATTGAACCGAATTGAGTTGATATCCTAGTTGGGCAGCCATGAGCTGTAATGATTGAAGTTGTTGTTGGATAGTATCAATGGTTGGTTGAACCACAGCAGGGGCGGTTGTAGCAGCAGCAGCAACAAATGGTTGAGAAGCAGCAACAGTTTGGACAGCAGGTTGCAAGCGGTTAAGTAAATAATCATGATCACTAAGTAAACCATGTAACTCATTAAACTTTACAGCAGGAGAATGAGCAAGCAGGTTGCTTTTAAGGCCGTGATACTCTTCACGGAGGCCAGCAATGGTAAGCATAACAAGGTCTTTATCCTTCATTGGTTCACCAATATTTGCAAGAGCCGTAGCGTATTCTTGAGCACGGCTTAGATAATCCATGGGTTTCTCATCACTTTTCATGGTAATCTTGAGTAATTGGGTTTTAAGAGTAAACTCATGTGATGATGTTGCAGGGGCGTAGGCCTGTTCCAAAGAGAGCCACACATCCCACGATGTTTTTCCTTGAATATGTTGAAAAGAAACTTCTGAAACAGTGGAGATGATAAGCATGCGAACGTGTGCGTCGTTTGCAATCCATCCACGATAGCTAGGGTTATCTGTGGTAGCATCCACAGTGGCAACTTTTTCTGGTGGACAAGGAATGGTGCCATCGACATAACCGAACAGGTGGTTAGAGGCAAGAAACGGCTCGATCATCGATTTCCAATAGCCATAGTTGGTATGGTTTAGGGTGAAGGTGAATTTGTGTGAATTATGGGCTGTTTTCTCTTGAGTAGAAAAAGGGGTTATAGCCGCCATTGTTGAGTAGAACAGAAAATCAATGATGATTGTTGAAGATAGCCGATGTTTGTTGAGGATTTTGATCGGCAGAATTGATAGACGGCAGTGAAAATTTTTAGGGTTAAGGGTGATTGGCTCTGATACCAAATCAACCAGTATATTTCAATATAGATTCTCAATAAAAAAACATAATAAGAGAGACTATATATAGATTACATAAATGCACTTAGCTACCCTCTAGAATAAACATTTGTCTAACTTATTTATTTGTCTAACAACACACATATATAATAATAACCACTGCTACTATATCTTTGACTAATATGTACCTGGGACATTGATGCAGCCCAACATAATACTGTCTTGAGCCACCTACCGCCAGTGGGCTCACAAGGCTGGAAGATTAACAAAAGCACTGGAAGTCTGGTGACAAGGGTTGTCCATCCAGTCAAGATCATGTCAAAGTTGGTCTGTAGGACAGAACAAGTCTATGTTTTCCATGATTTCTGTTACTGCATGCATGAATTCGTAGATGTTAGGATGTAGTTAACTGTCTTATTGTGTATTTAAATTATATACTGGAGAAATTAATCCGAAAACTCTCTCTTTCCCTTTGAAATTCTTGGAGAATTGCCATCTTGAATCAGCTCTATCAGACACAAATGCAAATAGGTCTGATGCTTGTTCCCTGACTAGATAAGAACCAAACATATCTATTCAATGATTGAAAACAAATATATCAGTTACCTTGCATACATCCGACTCGAGCTCGATAAACGAAACTCGGGTTCGGGTCGGAACGGATTCGGGTCAAACGGGTCAATTACAAAAAGGGGTTGTTTTGGTTTAGGTTGAAACCGGTTCGGGTTGAAACGGGTCTGGGTCAAAATGGGTTTTGGGTCGGGTCGGGTTGGTTAAAAATTGCTTTCTTTATAAGCTGATGAAGTGGTTGAGTGGTTTTGGAGCGTGTGAAGCAATCAAGGGGGCGCGGGTTCGATCCTCGTTTATGCCTGGTTTTTAGGCGATTTTTTTTTGAAATTTTAGTTCTTTTATTTTGCAGTTAAATTGTTCAAATTATCTTTTTTCCTTGTTGGTCAAGACTAGACCTCACAAACGGGTCGGTTCGGGTCATATGTCAAAAGGGGTTAGGGTCAAAACGGGTCAATTACAAAAAAGGGTGTTTTGGTTCGGGGCACTGCATTGAAGACTACAACTTAAATAAAAATTGTTAAGCCAAAATGACCAAACGAAAATCTGTTGCTGCTGCTACTCAACCAATTCACGTCGAAACGGTTCACGTCCAACACAAGAATACAATGCAAAAAAAAAAAAAAAAAAAAAAAACAATAAATGGCATATAAAAGAGATGTCAATAACTTTATGTTCGCCTAAACCT
The DNA here is from genome assembly GCF_002127325.2 of Helianthus annuus. NCBI lineage: Eukaryota > Viridiplantae > Streptophyta > Magnoliopsida > Asterales > Asteraceae > Helianthus > Helianthus annuus. The sequence continues at coordinate 130,739,588 of NC_035446.2, read as the reverse complement.
CAGGTTCGGAAACAAAGTCTTTAAACCATGACATACGGCGGTTCTCATAAAAAACCAAATATTACATAAGTTAAAAAAAAAATTCATTAATATTAAAAAACCAAACATTACATAAGTTAAAAAAAAGATAAACTGAAAAAATAAAAGTCCTAAGAACTGAAAAAATATTAAATCGGATTTCATTTCTCGCATTGATAGACAGTGTTTTCTTCATTCCTTTCTCCTTTTAATCGGATTTCATTTCTCGCATTGATAGACTGAAGTTCAAGCAAAGGTAAACCAGTGCTGGTAGTGTTGCTAGTAGATGCAACCATATCGAAGTTATCGTCAATGTCCATCGGATATGTTGACCAAGTTGACTTCAACCGGATTGTGTACATGCTCTTTTGTACTTTCTGGTGCGAGAAATGGATCTTTCAGAAGCTCTTTTGCGGGCAATCTTTGAGATGCCGGGACCAAACACTTCTCTATGAACTCCTTGACTTGTGGATATTTGACTTTTGAAAGAGCAGCAATATTATTAACAAGCTAACAGAATTATACAGCAAGTATCAGGACACACTAACAGGAACAGGACAGAATAACAGAACAGACTAACAGGAACAGGACAGACTAACAGAATTATACACCATGTATCTTGAACAATAAAAACGAATTGAAAGAAAGCAGCCATAGCAAGAATCAATAAAAATCAGCCATAAGTCATAACAAGATCAATTAACAGAATCAGTGAAGAAAACTTACCTGTATTGAAGATTGAAGAAGATTGAAAGAAATAACTGTATTGAAGATTGAAGAAGATTCAAAGAAATAGCTGTAGTGAAGAATCATGATTGAAGAAGAGATGCGTGTGTTTTTGGATGTGTATAATAATGGCGCTATTATTTATTGCCGCCAATATGGTTTTGGTGCCTAAAAAACCCTAATCCATCATTTAATCCCGCCTAAAAAATATACGTACGCCTCGCCAAAATCGTACCGCCTTGATCTGAAACTTACGCCTCACTCAACTGAGGCGTGCGTATAATTTCTGACCCTGAGGCGCCGCCTCATATACGCCTCACTCATGTAGTAATCCTTAAAACATGAACTTGTATTTGTTTGAAATAAGTTGTTATATCTGGTCACAAATGCCTCTTTGGGTGGACCTTTAATGGTCAATGTTTTTACATTTTTCATCATTCAGGTCGTGTCTTGTTGTTATATCTGGTCATGAATGGCTCTTTGGGTGGAACTTTAATGGTCAATGTTTTTACATTTTTTATCATTCAGGTCGCTTCTGTTGCTGTCACTGCTCAAGTAGAAGCTTCAAACCCACCCAGTATGGATTTGGACCTACATGTTGTTCACTTGTTCCTAACTTAACATTCAGGTCATGCCTTGTTGCTGCTACGGATGTTGTATGCTTTGATGTGGATAACATCGTGTGTGTGGATGAAGACATTGCTGGAAAAGTTGTTGCTGAGTGGACTGCAAGGTGTGCTTGGTATTAGGGGTGTTCAGAATTCGTTTCGAATTCGAAAAATTCGAAATTCATTTAAATTCGATTCGATTATCAAGAATTCGTTTCGATTATAAGAATTCGAATTCGATTCAATTCGAGTCAAGTAAATCGAATACGAATTTATAATTTCAAATTCGATTCGATTCGAAATTCGAATAAAAATTATACATTTTTATTTATTATTTTTATATATAAAACATATATAACTTTTATTAGGCTATACTATAAATTATTTTCAAAATTTATTCCAAGTATTAAAATTACCCATTACCGAACCCACTACATGGCTCATAATTAAAACCTAAGCAACAAATCTATCAATAGATTCTAATCCTAAAAATATTATCTTGTAATATGAAGTGGTTATTCCCGACTTCTCGTTTTGAATTTTAGACTTATAGTACTTTATTTGAAACTTGTTAATATGATATCGTGCTTTATGGCTTCTTTAAAATTTATGCTTCATTTTGATAGTTATTCACATGTTTTTAAAGAATCTAAATCAAAACGAATTTATTCGAATTCGAATTTTTAATCGAATACGAATCGAATACGAATTGGGTTTTTTATTCGAATACTAATTCAAATCGAATTCAATAAGTTTTAATCGAATTCGAATCGAATACGAATTCAAGGAAAAATAAAAATTATTCGAATAATTCGATTCGAATAATTCGAAAATTCGATATTCGATTCGATGAACACCCCTACTTGGTATTAAGATGGTTTTCTGCTTTTAGTTTATTTTTATATTAAATTAATTGTGCACGTGTAGAGAAGTGGGTGGTTCAGCCCCTTTTCAGGAAGCTTTAGCTGCCAGGCTTGATCTTTTCAAACCTTTCGTCATCAACAGTCTTGAGAAGCGACCCCCAAGGTATGCTGTTATTTCTAACGCTTTCGTGTAACTGTTGACTTTTCCTTCTTTGTTTATTTATTGTTAGGGTGTAAGGAGTGGTTAAACACTTTGGAGTGGTAAACTAAAAAACTGACCAATCAGAGCGCGCCATGTCAATCAGGCAAAAGTGTTTAAACTTTGCTGAAAAGTGTTGGCAATTGTTTAAACACTTGCTGAAGTGGTAAACTTTTTTTTTATTTTCTGTTTTTTTTTAAATTTAAGATAAAATGGAAAAAACATAAACTTTTTATAAATAAAAATAAAGCATTACATTTTAAATAAAAATAAAGCATTACATCTTAAATGAAAATAAAACATTACATTTTAAATAAAAACTAACTTAAAAAAAAACTAAAAATCACAAGGCCATCCATATTTTTTTTGCGATCTCACGTTTTCTAGCGAGTGTGATTGCCAACATAGCAGGGTGGACATTGTCGGTAGGCCGATTATACGTCTCCAAGTCCTTGTCGAACATTGTTTGTCGCAACGCCTCTCGTTGCTCATCCGCCAAGGTCAAGTATTTTTCTTCTCGTATACGTTTAATTTCCATTATCTCTTTTTTCATGGCCTTGTACTCTTCGAATTTGTGTGTTATATCTCTTGGATCTTCGTTTGTTGAAGACGGCCCTTTGTTCTTTTTCTCCTTCATCGGTTGTCGTCTTGGTGGTGGTGAAGGATCCTCGTTTATGTCGGGAATATCGAATCCGCTCGAGATTTCGACATTCGGTGATCCTCGTGCATAATTTCCTGAATCCGAAGACTTTCTTTTTCGACCCGAGCCGGAGCTTTCTTCATTCAACAAAGGTACCGGCGCCCACTTTTGATTTGTTCTAAGAACCTCCCAAGCCGCAATATGAGCAAAGTCCATTTTTTCTTTGTTTTTGTAATCCTTTAGCGCTTGCTTCATTACATAAGCATCGTCCTCCCCGCTAGGACGTAAACGATCCTAAAATATCAACAACTTAATCCAAATAATTCGTTAAAAAATAAGCCGTATAAAAAAAATTACCGCTTGATGATATATGCCATTGAATGTGTTAATTTTTGTTTGCATCGTCATCCATTTTGAGCGAACTTGGTGGTGGGTTCGCTTACTTCCTCCGACCGTTTCATTGTAGTGGTTTAGAACTTTCTTCCAAGACCTATCCGCCTTTTGTTGATTGCCTTTCTTTTTATTCAAAGTGCAATGAACATAAGCCTTCGCCAACGCCTCTTCTTGTCTAAGCGTCCAATTTTCCCGTTTCGCTATTCCTTTTCTTCCCGGTTCGGCTACAACTTCTTCAACTGCAACATCTTCATCCTCATCTAACTCTTGTTCTTGGGTTTCCGGCACGACCTCCTCATTGTAGTCATTTTGTAAGTCTCTCGGTGATTGTGACATTGGGGTTTGAAAAGCAAACGGGTCAAAAGCATTTTGTGCTTCTAGGGGGTAATCATAATAATCGGGTCGAGCCATCGTCGGACCATGTTGCATCCAATTTTGGATGGGTTGGGTATCATAACCGAAAGGTTGTTGCATGGGTTGGTTAAAATAAAATGGAGGTTGGGTTTGATTCGCAAACCCAAGGTGCAGATGAAACGGGCCACTAGTACCACCCGAACAACGTTTATCTTGACCCCTCGACTTCGAACCTGAGCCTACCATTTTCTTCTTGCCTTCACCCTTGTTTGATGAGCCTTCCATTTTTATCAAAATATTTGAAAGTTTACAGAGTTAGATGTAATAAAATGGATGACAAAGAAGGTATTTGGTCTAGTATGTATAGTGTAATTTTTTGAAACAAAAAATAATTTTTTTTACTTTGAACTATTACCATTGGAAAGCACAAACGGTCAAAACATTGAAGAATCCCGAGTCGGCAAGCTGTCCCCGCCCCTTTATGTTTGCCGATCGGTAAAGGGGTCGGCGACGGTGTTCCCGCTCGGTAAACCGAGTTTGCCGCCCCCCTTTACCGCCCACTCCGGACACCCTTATTATTTGTTTTTTTTTAATTTTGAATTTGTAGGCTTCCTTCTGGCATAAAGGAATTGGTGGTTATTTCAAAAGATCAATGTATGTTTATAGAGAGTCAATAACTGGTTATTGTCATTTCAAGTATAATTAAAAGTATATTTCCAATTACAGGAGGCAATTGCTGCTGGAGTTTTTTTACGAGGGCTGGGTACAAGGGCTGGAGGATGAATACTATATGGTATTACTGATGCAATGCATTTCCTATATTAATTCTTATCCATATACTCAGGAATGGGTCTATTCGGGTTATGTTTAATCTAAAATGGGAAAATTTAAACAAATCATTCATAAATGAATCAAATCAAATGGGCCAAACAACTAGATATTAATTTTCTTTTCTCTTACTGATATTTAAGTGACGTAAGTCCCCTGTAATTAACTTATTTGAATCGTATTGTAATGCAGCCATGCGTATTGGTTTTGTAGAGGCGTTGTTTATATGATAATCATGATGTGGTTAGTGGTACACTTAGTTTTTTTTTTATTTATACCCAACATCCTCTATCTCTCAAAATGAAGTAATTGACCCTACACACAAAGTGTTGAACCTGACCCAAGCTGCACTAGAAACTGACTAGTTGACATTATGTGTAGGTTTATGACATGAATACAACATATATACATATTGAGGTGATGGTTTCGTTGATGGGCTAAGAGACATCTGAATTTGCCACCAGTTACAAGTTTACTCATAATCACAACAGCAGCAAGGTAGCTATCAACCCATGGATGCAAGTTTGCATCATTTTCAATTCTAAAAGCAGTGAGTATATACGGACTTGAAGAAAACAACCTAGAAATAGCTCTTAGTTTTTGTGTACATTTGTTTCCCTTTGCAACTATTGTAGATAGGTTTAGATTAGAAGTTTATGTCTTCCATTAGTATTTAAATTGAAAACTTGTGTATGGATTTTTGGTTATTATTGTTAATATCATTTTTTTTATAAATTATCTCATGTTTACTGCATTTTTTATTGTACAAAAAAATGAAAATAAAATGGGCAATTACACGAAAAATGGCCACATAGAACCTTAATAAATATGTGTGACTAAAAGTTAGATAATAGCCACATTTGAAATTACAAAATTTCGTGTGGCTATAAATAACCATTAGCCACGCCATAGTTACTTTGTTTTTTTTATTGTGTGACAGAATGATACCAAACGTCATGGGAAACATAACAACAAGCATTCATTTAGTCACGTAATACAAGTTTGAGTCCAAACTATAGTACTATCGTCGTTAAGAGTTCGAAATAGTTTACGCATAACCAGCACGTACACAGAGGAAAACGAAGCATGATAATTATCGACATGGATCTATCGATACCAATGACTGCGGGTTGACTGCCCGAGGCAGTTCGCAATACATGATTACCACCGTAATCCATGCAAGTAATTGTCCTTAACAACCCCCGTGTGAACGGGTGCTGAGTCCAAACTATAGTACTATCGTCGTTAAGGCAGGTAGACAACATTCCACGTGTAAACATAACAACAAGCATTCATTTAGTCACGTAATACATGCGGTAACGGTTAGCGTTTAAATTGTTGCGTAGTGTGTTCGATGTGATTTTGTATAAGTAACGTATGTAACACCCAAAAGTGCTAAAAGCAAAAAGGGATCGAGTATACTCACAGCGATTGATGGATTGAAGGGAGCTTGAGAGTAGGGTTAGCCTGAATAGTTTGATAGCATAACGATAAGCAACGCGTAAAACGGAAAACAAGTGTTGGAGGGTCGGACAGCTGGTCGATCGGACGGTAGTCCGATCGGACGGCTGACCGTTTGGTTGGCAGTCCGTTCGGACAGCTGTCCGGTCGGTCGGTAGGCCGATCGGATGGTTGTTCGAGTGGATTTTTTCTTCCTTTGAGAAGGATGTGTTTGTGTATGATGGTTTGACTTTTGAAGTTTTCGTGGTAGCATTAGAAAATATCGAAGTATCTTTACCTTTCAGGTCGGTCGATCGGACGGTCGTTCGATCGGCCGGCAGCCCGATCGGTGAGGTACTTTTAGCAAGACAAGTTCTCAGTAGGGTGTCACCTGATCGGACGGCTGTTCGATCGGGTGGCACTCCTAGTGCATTGAACATGTTGAAAAATCGATTAAGTGTTGAAGTATAGTATCTCATGATACGAAGAGTAATCCGATCGGACGGTAGTCCGATCGAACAGCAGTTCGTTCAATACCAGTCCTCAAAATAAATTGATTAAGTGTGAGGCCATGTGTTAGCCGATCAGCTGGCCAGTCGTTCGGCTGACTGTCCGATCGGCTGGCTGTCCGTTCGTACAGCAGTCCGATCGGTCAGCATCCTGACCTGATCAGCCTGTTCGTCTAACACTTGGTTGTTCTGATTGTTTGTCGTTATACCGAGGTGCTTTGACAACGAGTCAAACCATAGAACCCTCGTTCTTACTTGTTTCTCCTGATCGGATAGGAATCACCCAAATCCGGCCGGTGAACTGATCGAAATGGAGTTTAACGTATTACCCGAAATCGGTGGACCTCGTGGATAGAATCTGATCCTTGAGCTATGCAACCACCGGAGTGATTTGTAAGTCGGCTCAGGCTCCGTTTCTATCGGCTTTGAAGTCATTGAGTGTAAAAGAGTTGAAAGAAAGTTGGAAAAATCCATCTTTCAATCCTTTTCACCGTGTATATGTTTAGATCTATGAAAGATCTTTGTATGTTTATGTGGAAATCGGCTAGATCCAAGTGATTCTTGGTGGATTGAAGCCAAAACATGAAGTTCTTCAAGAACATCATGATGACATCATCCTAGAACACTTGAATCTTGATGATTTCACGGTTAGAAATCAAGATTTGAAAGATAGAAGGTGTAGGAGTGCGTGTGGATAAAGAAAGTACAAGATTTAGGACGAAATCTTACCGGAATCGAGAGGAATCTGAGAGAAAGAGGGGAGCACGAGCTGGTCGAACAGAGGTTTCCAAAAGTAGAAAGTTTGAGAGTGACAAGGGGTATTTATAGGATGCCAAATGAGGAAAGTGCTGGCCGATCGGCCAGGCAGCTCGATCGGACAGCCTGTCCGATTGGACAGCAGTCCGATCGGCTGGCTGTTCGATCGACTGGTAACCTGATCGATCAGCTGCGCGATTAGAGTGTTCGGTGCGACGATTTTTGATATTTCGATCTCGATTGCGATTGATGAGAATTCAATAGAGTTTCCTATTCAAATTACTTTTAATCCCAACTACTATATCAATATACAAACATCCATATCTTGCACTGTCTCTTCTCTACCAATTATCATGATTCGATTTCGATTGAGTTCGATTGAGTTTCGATTGCGATTCGATTGATCACCACATATAACGTAAATAAACATGCACAAGTAACACATAAGGAACACACACACGAATACAATAACATCAAGGTTGCATAATTCGAGTTTCGAGTTTGATGATGATTAGATTAGTTCGATTACTGGTTAATTGACTTTATCGCATTGTTACTTCCTATCATTCACAGTCGTAAAGCGGTTTGCATCGATAAACATTCGATCACTTCGATTGTAATTAAATACTCCACATAATACAACTAACGTAAAGCATAAATAGACTAATTACAGTCAAAGAAGTCAAACAGGATTTAGCAAGGAGGGACAGACCGCAATTAGCGATCTTTTCTTCCTTTGACTTCAATCTTTGACTTTGACTTTGACTTTCGGTAACACGGGGTGTTACAAAAACAATACTTTTCACCTCCAAGGAGTTGGAAACAGCCACCGATCATTTTAGTGAGAATAGAATCCTTGGACGAGGAGGTCAAGGTATGGTGTATAAAGGTATGCTAGCGGATGGAAGGATTGTAGCAATCAAGAAAGCAAAGATTGTTGACGAAAGCCAGTTAGAGGTATTCATCAATGAGGTTGTGATTCTGGTACAAGTCAATCATAGGAATCTGGTTCAGCTATCGGGATGTTGCCTAGAGACTAAGGTTCCTCTACTTGTCATTTTTTTAAATTACACTATAATAACGAGCATTCTTTTTAATTCGAGCAGACAATTACTATAGTTCTCTTATTTTTTTTACAAGATACATGATTAGACATTCAACATAAATCATTACGTGATTATAATAGTTAATTTGAAGGAATCAAGGCACGACTGGGAACAACAAGAAGACGATTAATTGATGAGCTCCCAAGCGTCCTTTGGGCTCATCGAACCGTGCCAAAAACGAGCAATGGCGAGACGCCCTTCAGCTTGGTCTATGGCTCCAAAATGGTTATTTCCACCGTCGGCCTCCCCTCGCCTCGAATGTTAATGATAAATTAAATCGACAAAGAGGTAGAGCGCCGTCTTGACTTAGACTTTATGGAAGAAAGGCGCAAGAACGCGACCATTAACGAATCCATGTACAAGTCTAAATTAGAAAAAACTACAACGTGCACATCCGCGTATGTACCTTTAATCCGGGTGATTATGTCTTTCGCGATAATGAATCCTCTAATGCAGAGCGCCTTGGCAAGCTCGCACCCAATTGAGAAGGACCTTACGTCATACACGAAGTCTTGGGCAAGGGCGCATACAAACAACACACATTAGACGGTAACACTGTACCAAGAACCAGGAATGCACAACAACTACGAAAATGCTACATATAACACAAAGGCTTTTGTAATCATGGCCTTGCGCCCAACACATTTATTAATACAAGAAGTGTTTTTTACATTATCTTTCTTGCTAATTCCTATACAAACTAAATTACAAATGCGTGTACCACTTTGGGTATGCACAAAAATATAATGGCAAAATTATAGTCTCATGAGCTCGTCCGATCTCCAAGTCGTGCCGTAACTCCTCGCGCACAGCCAGATCATGCACCGCTCCTACATGAGTTCACACCAAACTTCATTCGTGATACCTGCATAAAGTAGCTAAACACACGCAAAATATTGTAATAAACAATTAACAACCAAGAGTTACTATTTACTAAGTGCCCTAAGGGCCAAACAATACGTGCGCCAAGAGCTAAATTAAGTGATTCTTCCCTTGCCCAATAGAGGGCAAAAGAAGGGTGAAACTTGTTCATGCCCATAAGGGACCAAATCCTTGGCATGCAAGCCGTGCAAAATGAAATGATTGTTTGAGACCCGCACCCCAATAGAGGTGGCGCAGGGTATAACTTGTGCATAAAAACCTACTAAACTATTACAAGGGGTTCAACCCTTACACGACACGCTGGCCGAAAGCATCAATCTTCGGGGACATCTTCATCTTCACCACCCGGTATCTCAAAAAAAATTTTTAGACACCCAACGTAATCATCATGTTGCAATGCTTCTGTCACTAGGTCTGTAACAGGCAGCCGCAAGTTGTTGTAAGTCTCCTGTGTGGATACCAACTCGTCATCAGTCGTTTGCACATGCATAACCGATTATTGAGTATCCCAATCAACATTTAGTGCCTCGGTTACATGTCTCTTGCACTCGCAGTAACCCTCTACATACTCATCGTTACGTGAGGCAACAATCAACTTGGCAACGATGGTGTCGAGTTCCATCGAGTTCAACACCGCATTGGCAACCTGCACAGGGAATGAGAGGTGGTTAAACAAAAGCTTAACATAACCAACGCACGCTGAATTTCAACACTTACATGAATGATGCCACTCTGTTGCAACCATACTGAGTTGTTCATCAACGATTCCACTAAGCTCTCCGCCTGCGTCCGCACAACCTGCGCCTCATTAACTGATGACTGGGCAGTGTTCCTCTCCTCCTTAGCCGCTTCCACATGCGCTTTCTTACCCCTAACGTCAATTTTCAAGGATTCACACTTTTCTTGACTCTCGATTAACCAACACTAATGTTTATATAATCTCCACATCTTTACGAGGCAAATCCCTCTCCCACGCGGCTAGTTGCTCCTTGATTTCCTGTTCAAATAAACTTGCAATGAAATCTGACATTTTCTTATCTTTTAATAAGCAAGCAGAATGGGTGCATGGGTCTCAACCTGTGCATGCTCAGCTCGCTCCCAATGGGATTTGGCTTCTTCCAATGAGGTTTGGTGTTCAACATTTTTCTTCGTCAATATTTCGATTTGGGCTTTGAGATTAGTGTTTTCTTCACGATCACGATGCAAGATAGCATTATCACGTTTACAAGCCTCTGCCCACCGTTTTGCGCTCTTCAGAAAGCTCTTTTTCAAGAGCATCAACTTTCTTCTTCAACCCAGAGCGCCCAACTCCTCAAACTTTTTATTCTGCTCAAATTTGGCCCGCTCCTCAACTAGTTGCTCATCAGCAGCGGTGAATTTCTTGTGCTCAGCAGCTAACCGAGACCGAGTGTCAGCAAAAACAACTCTTTCCCTATGCAAATCATATTGAATGTGTAATCACGTGATCATTTGTATTGAATATCTAATCACGTATCCTGTAAATTTTTTTAGGTACATTGTAGCAATAGTCTACTCGAATTAAAGAGAATTAAATGCTCGTTATACGGTGTAATTTAAAAAAATATATTAACATATGAAAAAGTTATAGCTGTTTGAAAATCAAGGTGGATGAGTCCAAGTGAGAAAAGACCAGAACCCTTCCTCTGTTTATTTTTCCAATTTTTGAACCTCATATTTACCAAAATGTCACCGGTTTAATCTTAGACGTTGATCAATGAATATTATAGTATCATGTTTATCCGTAAACTTCGTACGTTATATATCTTTTGCTGGCCAAGGTGGGTGAAGAAACAGTGATCTAATTAAGGTATTAATTAGATGGGTTTATGTTCCTTTCATAGAGGTTAATCTTCTCTTAGGTATTTGAGCTCCGACTGGTTACTCAACCTGCAAAACAGAACACCGTTACTCGTTAGGAGGGGAATGTGGGGGTTTCCCTCTTAACCGGGCTCCGGCGTGAGAATAAGCGATTGCTTTGAGAGTAATTAAGTAGTAAAGAGTGAGAGCCGAGAGAATAGAATGAATAACCTGAGGAATGAAGGTCTCTATTTATAGCCGGAGAGGTGTAAGAGGTTGTGGGCTGATGGGCCTTGGGCCAGAAACGGACAACAACGAATATGCTCTTTGCCTTGCTGGCCTCGACTGCTTAGTGGCTTCTAGATGCTCGTCGGTGCTGGCGCACCTTGATTGGAGCCACGTGTCATTGTTGTCGGCCTTGTTGTCCCCTCTGTCATCAGCAGACAAGTGGAGATCGTGGGATAGTTGTCCCCGTCTCTTGATTGGTGCCATGTAGGCGTCCTTGTGTACTTATCGTCAGAAGATCGTGGCGCACGATTGAACAGAGCCTGCTGGACGTTCATTGGCTCTTTTTACTGCCACTTGTACCCTGTGTACCTCTGTAGGTAACAGCGCGTCTTCTTATGGAGAGGATTTTGTTTGGTGGCAACTAACCCGCGCGGGGCTAGTGTGCTCACTTATACCATTATTTTTATGCTAAGTGTTGCTATCTGACTTCATTATGTGCTCTTCCTCGCGCGGGGCTAAATCATAATGTGACGTAAGCTGCGCGAGGTTGTTATTATTAAGTTGTTATGCTAAGGAGTATGGTCTCACGTGTAACCTGTTATGAGGTTTGCGCGACTCTTTGGGACCATACCCCTTCAAGTCCCCCCAGTCCAGTGCTGCACCATGCGCAACGCAAGTGGTTGGAGCTCTGGACTTGATAAAAATAAGAGAAGGGGAAGTTGTCCTTTTAATCTTGAGTTGTAAGGCGCATGTAGAAAACTGTTGCTTTCGATGCGCAGGTACTAGGCAGGTGTCGAGTGATATCTTGTTTGTCCTTTTAATCGCGCGAGGTATTGTAGTCTTCGTATATCTGGCGCGACTCTTGTGACTTCTGCATGAAGTTAGTTGCACGTTTTATGGCGGGAAACTTCGAAATTTGAACCTCTGACAGGTTGGTGAGATAAGTCGCTGAGGGTGACGTTTGAGTTGACCCCTGACACGGGTGTCATCATGCCGCCTGCGGCGGTTGCACTTCATGTCAGGAGAGTGGGTGCCACGCGCGCGTGGTAACCGTCGTCCCTGTTTTCCCGCTCGACGTGGCAACCTCTCGTTGGTTGCCCTTGCGGCTAGTGCGGCACGGTTACCCATCGCATTAAATGCGATGGGTATAAATATCCGAAGAGAAGGGTGAGAGATTCACTTTCTCTTCGTTTCTTCTCTAATTTCCTCTCAAGACTCTTTGAATCTTCAAAGTGTTCTTCGTTTTCTTCAAGATTTCTTCAAATCTTCAAACTTTCTTCAAGTTTTTTCCAGCTTTTTCTTGAAATATGAGTGAAGAACATCAAGAAGCTCCTGTTAGTGAGGAGGGGCCAGTCCCAGTCCTGAGATGGGACTTAGGTTTATTCGAACAGATCGTTCGAAGTTTTAGGTTTCCACCGGAGTGGGATGCCCGGTACCCTGCTCAGGGTCAGACCGCGGCTGATGCCCCACCCGGTTACATTACTTTGTTCGAAGACTTCTTCCTTCAAGGAAACTTCCGGCTGCCGGCGACTAACTTCTTTGGTAGCATATTGTCCTACTACAAGTTTCATATCTCACAGTTAAGCCCACCTGGGATGGTGAGGGTGAGGCACTTTGAGTTCTTGTGTCAATCTCACGGCATTGAGCCGACGGTGAATAAGTTTCGTGTCTTCTATCAACTGCAAAGAACAATGGGGTTCTTTTCTTTTGCTAGCCGTGGTACGGCTAAGAAGATTTTGTTGAATCCTCCCAAGAGTTTCCACGACTGGAAACCCAAGTTCTTCTTCATCCGGGAGGAAGTCTTGCCAATAGCTATGCCGTTTAGGGAATGGACCGAGGTTATACCAAAGGAGGACCTTCCTATACCGAAGTCTGCTCAGTGGTATCAGCAGCTTACCGCAACCCCTAACCGGGTATTTGGGGAGAATGTTCTGGTTGCTGCCAAGATGAGTGACCAGTGGTCACCTAGTAGCAGGGAACTCCCGGTCTTGAAGATCGGGGATCAAGGTTAGATACTTTCCCCCTTTTTGTTTTGTTTCCGAGTACATTCACTTAACTGGTTTCTTATACTTTGTTTTTGTTGTGTAGAGACGCAACTCTATCAGGCTGCCTTCCCAGCCTTTGGTGGCTCCATGGGCGTTCGCCCTCTGCGCGATGATGAGGAAGGCTGGTATGACCAGATAAAAGGGAACTTCATGTTTCCTCCTGCTGACGCCTTCGCCTCGCCGCCGGATGCAACTGAAGGTGCGCAATATCCTAAACCTCGTCCATTGCGCTCTGTGACTTCTGCTGGGAAAGAGACTTTCTATCTTTCCAGCGAGGAGTCAGTAGGGTCTTCGAATGGCGAGTTAAGTTCGTTGCCTAAAATCTTTGCAGGTGTGTTGCGCGATCTGGGGGTTGACCCAGAGGAGAAGAAGAAGAAACCTTCGAAGAAGAAAAAGAAGGCGGATGTTGAAGTGACCAGCAAGGGTCCTGGCGCCAGTCGCGCAACTACTGCTGCTGTCAAAGGTACGCTTCGCCTCCGGCAACGTGACTTAGACGATTACGTGATAATCAGTGACTCTTATGAAGGTTTATCATATGCAGCTATGGGAAAGACTGGCGCTGGTGGGTCAAAGGGCTCTGGGAGCGCGGGTTCTCGTAACCCGGATGCTGACGCAACTCCATCTCAACCTGAGGATGAAGAAGAAGAGGAAGAAGAGACTGCCCCGTTGATTGGAAGAAAGAGGGGTAGAAGCGAGGCGACAACTGGTATGGCCTCTGCGCCTGTTTCAGTTGTTATTCCCGTTGTTGGGAAGAAGAGCAAGTTGCGCTCGTTATACCAGTTTTCTCCTGGTATGCTCTTATCTCCCTTCTTTATAATTTAACCTCTTTTTGCTCAAGTGCGTTTGCTTTATTTTTGTAGAGATCAAGAAGAAGACCCCTGAAAAGGGGGTTAAGTTTGTTGAACCCAGCACGAAAAGACCTAAGGTTGCCACTGAACCTTCCGATTCTGCTGCGCGTGATGCTGCGAAAACTGCTGAAGCGCAGCGAAAGGCAGAAGAGGATCGGAGGAAAGAAGAGAGTAGGATTGCTGCGCAGAAGAAGGCTGAAGAGCGAAAGCGCAAAGAAGAGGAAGAGAAAAAGAGGAAGGAGGAGGAGGAGAGAAAGCTGGAGGCGGAGAGGAAGAGGAAAGCGGAAGAGGAGAGAAAGCTGAGGGAGGAGGCGGATAGGCAGAGGAAGGCGGAAGAGGCGAGGAAAGAAAGAGCTGCCGATCAGTCTTCTGTTCAAGGGCAGTCTGGTGTCCCAAAACCTCCCCCTGCTGCGCCGATTGTTACCTCTAAGGGGTTAGGGCGCTATGTGTCTAGTGGTGCAAGCTCTGGAGGAGCTGGGGGCTATAACCCCAATGTGATAGGTGCGAAGGATACCGTCGGGGACATATATTATAAAACTTATACTGAAGAGGAACGTGGTGATGCTCCTCATCAAGCCCCTTGGAGCTTAAGGCAGAAGGATACATTTGTTGAATTTGGTCCTTCTCGCGATTGGTACTTGAACCAATTCACTCCTGGCGAAGTTAACCGTCAAAAGGCGAAGCCGCATGAAATGTTGTATCGCACTTACATTCTTGCCGAGGCCAACGCTCGATCTGCTAACCATCAGATAGTTCGTGAATGGCGAACAATGGTCAGAGAGCGCGCCGACTGGGAGGCTTACCGAGAACGTGTGTTAAAACGTGTTGGTGAATTTGAGAAGGCTAAGGCCACATTTGATGAGGAGAAAGCCAAGTTTGAGGCTGATAGGAAAGCTGAAGAGTGGGGTCGCGAGGGCCTGCAAAAGAAACTTCATAATGTGGAAGAGCAACTGGCCAAGGAGAAGGCCGAGTTCAAGCGTATATGCGCTCAAGACAACGAGCGTACTTATGCTCTACGCCAGAAGATCGTTGGTCTTGAGGCTACAGTTGCGGACTTGACCTCAAAGGTGGAGGAAGCGCAGGGTGAAAAAACTGCCAAGCAGCAGATGGAGGTTAGTTCTACTGATTCCCGCTCTTCCTTTTTGTTTACGAGATTTCTCTAAGTCAATTCTCAAGGTGTTTGTCAATTTTTAGGTTGAGCTGACTGAAGCCAAGGTGCAATTGTCTAACAAGGACAAGGATCTCCATGCCAAGGACGTTGAGATAGCGGAACTCAAGCGTCGCTTGAATGAGCAAATCGACAGATGCGAGTCTTTGGAGATTGACCTTGAGGCTGAGAAGGTCAAGGCCACCGATGCCGAGGAGGCGCGTGCTGTCAGCACTGCGGCGCTTAACGTGGCTCAGACAAATTATTCTGAGGCCCAAGGCATTGTGGACACGCTTGTTTCTGAAGCAGAATGGATGCGCACTCGGGGAATAGTGCTGGTAAGTCCCTTTTGCCTTACCTTTTTCTTTTAACATGTTGAAGAGTTTATTCTTAATGCTCCTCTTTTGATGAAGGTTGCCAACTCCATCCTGAACGCCGGCGAGCTAGATCGCGCTGTTGCTGCTCTTACGGATGCGGCGCGTGCAGTTGGTCATCGAGGAGGTTACCTGGAGTGTGCTGATCACGTTGAGCGAATGCTGGGACAAGAATTCGATACAAGTCATTGCTCAGTGACGGAACAAGCTGATGCTGCGCTGGCCAGTGCTGAGAACTCATATGACAACCTCTCCTTGCCCATCATGGACTTGGTTGTTAGTGCCTTAAAAAAGGATGATTGGTGTCAGCGCCTCAAGGCGATCCTTGATCCACCGATTACTGTTGAATCATCTGATGAGGAAGCAGCTGGTGATGATGGCGGAGGTGATGACGATGGCGACGATGGTGAAGGGAACGAAGATGATGATGGTGAGAAGAAAGAAGACAAATAGAGTAGGTTGTTAGTTTGTTGATAGGCGTTTGTGCCTTTGTTTCTGACTTGATTGTAAGTGATGCGCTTTTGCGCAGTTTTAATGACAATGAAATGTCTTCGTTTTTTCTGTTGCAATTATTGCATTGCTGTAAAAACTTAGGTTAAATTAGCTCGAATAAATGGAAGCGTTATCTAAGTATAAGGTGGCCACCCGGTCTCGCGCTTTGTTTGCGGAGGACCTTGGAGGTGGTTTTGAACCATCTCAAAATGCTGGAGTGTTTTCGCGCTAATCAGAAGTTTAACATGCATTTGTAACGAAAAAAACAATGTAATAGAACATGTCGTATGTTTTCATTCAAATCAGAAGTTGGCTCTTAGGCCTTCATACATATTTGCCAATGGCTCGTAGCCGGCGTGGCGAAATTGAAAAATGGCGCAAGGCCGAAAAGGTTACATATAGCATTTGCGCAATTGTTGCGCATTCCAAGTTCTTGGTAAGATGTGGCCATCTAAGGTGCGCAATTTGTAGGCCCCTTTGCCTAGGACCTCATGAATCAGATATGGGCCTTCCCATTTAGGTGCCAATTTCCCTGGGCGTTCCGCATTTGACGCTTCGTTGTCGCGAAAGACGTACTCCCCTGGATTGAAGGTACAAATGCGAACCCTTGTGTTGTAATACCTTTCCAGTTGGGTTTTGTATTTGGCCTCTCTGATTCTTGCGATTTCGCGTCGTTCTTCTAACAAGTCTAAGTCTAGACGCCTTTCCGCTTCATTGTCAACCGTGTTGACCGTGGTCATTCGCGGCGAAGGCAGGCCAATCTCCGCCGGGATTACCGCCTCTGAGCCATAGACCAGGCTGAAAGGGGTCTCGCCGGTACTCGTCTTTGGCATGGTCCGATGAGCCCATAAAATGCTTGGGAGCTCATCGACCCATCCGCGCCGCCTTGTTCCTAACCTGGCCTTTATCCCTTCGACGATGCATTTGTTCACACTTTCCACTTGTCCGTTGCCTTGTGGGTGCGCAACGGAGGTGAAAGTGTGTTCAATGTTCATCTCCTTCATCCAGTTCTTAAGATCGTCTGAAGCAAAGTTGGTGCCGTTGTCTGTCACGATCTTAAGCGGGAGGCCGAATCTGCATATGATGTGCTCCCATATGAACTTGCGCACAATCATAGCTGTGGTGGATGCAAGGGCTTTGGCTTCTACCCACTTTGTAAAGTAGTCAACAGCTACTATGATGAACTTTACGGCGCCGGGTGCATCCGGGAAGGGTCCCACCATGTCAATTCCCCATTGTTGGAAGGGCCATGCGGTGGACACGGGAATGAGATCGTTTTTAGGACGCAGTGTTTTTGGAGAGTGTCTCTGGCAAGAGTCACACTTGCGGATTTCTTTCATGGCGTCAACATGCATACCCGGCCAGTAGTAACCGGCGCTCATGATCTTCGCGACAACCATCCTTGGTCCGGAGTGGATGCCGCAAATCCCTTCATGGATTTCCCTTATCAAATAATTCGCGTCCTGGGGGTCCACACAGCGCAGTAGTGGTCCCAGGAAGGATTTCCGGTATAAGATACCGCTGTTCATTTCGTACTGCAGGGCTTTGTTTTGGATTTTCCTTGCTTCCGCTTTGTTCTCGGGAAGCACCCCCTCTTGCAAGTATTGGATGATGGGGGTCATCCATGATGTCTGCCCTGTTTCGATTACATTAACTTGGCGCAGTAAAACTGATGGGTTCTTGAGTACCTCTATCCTTACATCC
Organism: Helianthus annuus; assembly: GCF_002127325.2. Taxonomy (NCBI): domain Eukaryota; kingdom Viridiplantae; phylum Streptophyta; class Magnoliopsida; order Asterales; family Asteraceae; genus Helianthus; species Helianthus annuus. The sequence continues at coordinate 130,721,610 of NC_035446.2, read as the reverse complement.
TTGGCGAGATGTTGAAAGGAAGTCGAGGCGAGCTTGCTCAGGGCATCTGCGGGCTTGTTTTCTGAGCGATTGATATGTATGACTTCGTGGGTTTTGAATTGTTGGAGCAATTCTTTCGCTTGTTCCAGATATAAAGCCATGACTTCACCCTTCGCATCGTATATGCCATTTACCTGACTGGCTATCAGGAGTGAATCCACATGTGCGCGCACGTGTTTTGCTCCCATCTTGATGGCGAGGCGTAAGCCTGCCAAGAAAGCCTCGTACTCAGCCTCATTGTTGGTGTTTTTGAAGTCGAGCTTAATGGCGTAAGTAAACTCGTGCTTTTCTGGGCTCACTAGACGTAAACCTGCTCCCGCGCCATCTTCATTTGATGCCCCGTCAGTGTAAAGCATCCAAATCTCCTCTGCTGTGTTTTCCTTGGGCGTCTCTACCATCTCGCACTCCTTGATTTTATCAGCCGGCACTTCTGTGATGAAGTCGGCGAGGACCTGCCCCTTAATGGCTGGGCGCGGCCTATACAAGATGTTATGGCCGCCCAGTTCAATGGCCCATTTTGCCAATCTGCCTGATGTCTCAGGCTTCTGAAGTATAGTGCCAATGTGGAAATTGGTAAGCACAGTTATCACATGGCCTGTGAAGTATCGGCGCAATCTTCGGGAGGCGTGTAGTAGCGCAAGAACCAGCTTTTCCATTGTGGAATATCTTGTTTCTGGGTCTGTGAGTATCCTGCTGACGTAATAGATCGGGGTTTGCACGCCGTTCCTGTCTACCAACAATACTGACCCTACTGCCTTATCCGAGGAGGACAAGTACAGCACAAGGGGCTCTTTTTCAAACGGTGCCGTCAGCGTAGGGAGTTCGATCAGACACGCTTTCATTTGTTGAAAAGCTGTTTCGGCTTCCGGGGTCCATTTGAACTCTTGCTTCTTCACACAATTGCGCAACGTGCTAATGAAGGGATACGACTTTGCGGCGTGATTGGAAAGAAATCGATTTAGCGCGGCCAGCCGGCCGGCTAGTCGTTGCATTTCCTTGATGTTTCTTGGCGAGGGCATTCGTTCTATAGCTTGTACCTTCTCTGGGTTCACCTTGAAACCGCCGTTTGTGACAATGAAGCCCAGAAACTTTCCTTCTTCCATGCCAAAGGAACACTTGGCTGGATTTAGTTTCATATTTACGCTGCGCAATGAGTTGAACGTTTTTTCGATGTCTTTTAACATTTGGTCCTCTTCGGGACTTTTCACCACTAGATCATCGATGTAAACCTCAATGTGCTTTCCGATGTCACCTGCGAAGGTTTTGTCCATCAAGCGTTGATAGGTCGCGCCTGCATTCTTTAAACCAAAAGGCATTTTGGTGTAGCAGAATATTCCAAGATCAGTCCTGAAGGCTGTCTTGTCTTCATCTTCTAGCTTCATCTGCACTTGATGGTATCCTTTATAGCAATCCAGAAAGCACTTCCATCGGTATGGCGCGAGAGAATCAATTTTTTTATCGATCTCAGGCAAGGAATAGCAATCCTTTGGGCACGCCTTGTTGAGATCAGTGTAATCAACGCACATGCGCCATCCGCCATTTGATTTTTCTACCATCACAGGGTTCGCGACCCAGCTTTGGTATCTTACCTCTCTCAGGATTCCAGCCTTGAGCAACTCACATACTTGCTCATTCATCGCTTTTGTCTTATCCGCGCCTAGGCTGCGCCTTCGCTGGGCTTTTGGTTCTACAGAAGGGTACGTGTTTAAGCAATGCTCAGTTATGTTGCGCGGGACGCCGGTCATGTCTGACGGGGTCCAGGCAAAAATATCCATGTTGCGGAACAGCAGTTGCTTTAAATGTTTTCTGATGTCTGACGAAATGGCGTGGCCAATTGTCACTGTCTGCTCTGGGTACTTGCGGTTTAGGACCCATTTTTCTGGCTCGGTCGTAGAGACCTTCGCCGCTTTTGTTGGGCGCAGCTCTTCAGTTGACATCACTTCTTTCTTGGCGTATATGATTGCGACGCCTGTCTTGGTAGGAAAACCTATGGCAGAATGAGGTGTTGAAGTCACCATGTTTAGTTCGCCTTGTGTTTCCCTTCCAAGAAGCACATCATGCCTTGATTTCACTGGCATTACCATAAAGTTCACATTTGTTGTTCTTGAATGTTTCCCGTCAGAGAGTGTGACAGGGAAACTGATTTGGCCGAGAGGGAAGACCATTTCGTTGCAAAAGCCGGACAAAGGATAATCGACTGGCTCGAGTCTCGCTTTGTCTTCTTCATCGAATTGATTGAAACATTGTTCGTAGATGATGTCGGCTGTGCTTCCTGGGTCGATGAAGATGTACTCTGTTTCATAGTGACCAATTATACCAGTAATGACGACGGGTCGTGTAGCGCGAGGCCCGCCGCGCACTACTGGGAATATGACTTGCTGTTCTTGCCAAGAAGGCTCGTAGGGCCGTTTGCCTTTTTCTCTCGCGGTGTATCTTGGTCCGTTGACCATGTGAGTCTCTAGCCGTCTCACCTTTTTGTGGCTGCCTTCATCATGACGCTGGAGTTGACGGGTGTCCTTGCGCACATTCTTCACTAAATGGCTTAGCTTGCCGCTTTTGAGCGCTCTTTCGATTTCCTGGCGCAAACTGTAGCAGTCATCGGTCAAATGCCCCGAATCTTTGTGAAAATCGCAGTATAAGTTAGGGTCTTGCCCTTTCTTGTTTGTCATCGGCCTTGGCGCCTTGAAATCGACATTCTCCGTCATCAACACCTCTTTTGGAGTTTTTGTGAGCGGAGTCCAGTGTTTGTCGCGGTTGTCGTCTCTGACTGCTTTCTTGTAACCGATTCGGTCAATCGTATCTCGCGCATCTTCTCTGTAACGTGGCCTGTCGTCGCGGCCTCTGGGTCTCTCAGACTTCCAGTCATGACTCTTGTACTTGTTGCGCTTGTTGTTGTTGTTGTCGCGCGGCCTCTCGTTTGCTCTTGAAAATCGATCTTCGGAGTAATAACCCTTTCCACCAGCAAGGGACTCCTCGGTTTGCGCGACGATCTTTGCTGCTTCCATCAGTTTATCCCACTCTTTTGGCATCCCATCTTTGCCTGTGATGGTTCTAATGAGGCTATCACAGCGTATAGCCTTCTTGAAGTGGCAGCGCATGAGTTGCTCACTGACGCCGCCAATCTCTAAACATTCTTTGTTGAAACGCGTGATGAAGTCCTCCAGACCTTCACCATCCCTTCGCCATATGTCTTCTACTTCCGCCGTATCACGCTGATAGCGACGTTGTTGGCTAAAATAGCTTAAGAATTGTGTCTTGAAGTCTGTCCATGACTTAATTTTTCCGGGCGGAAGGCTGTCAAACCAGGCGCGAGCCGCTCCGGTCAGCGTTTGAATGAACAGGTGGCACCACATGGGCATGTTCCAACCTCCCATGCAGCCCACACTCGTGAATGTTCTGACGTGGTCATCTGGGTCAGTCAACCCATTGAATTTCCCAACGGTTGGGGGTAGCTTCTCTCGTGAGAGTGGTGCGAGTGCGATTTTCGGGATAAACTTGGAGTGTTCCGCAGCTTCCGCTGGCCTGTAAGCCAGGCGGAAATCTCTTTCAGCCTCTTCTGTATAGCCAATGTGTTGTCTTGGCTTATAGTACTCGTGGTTTTTTGGTAAACGATTGAAGACTGACGACTCTTCATCACCTTCCCATGTAGGATCATATGGGTCGGTTTCTTCCCATTCGTTGTTCATGTTGCGCGGCGTGAGCCGGCTGTGAACAGGGCCTCGTTGAAGGTTCGACGGATATTCATAGTGACTATCCGTTTCCCCTCTTGTATCGCGCGTGTCTTGTACGCTTACACGTCTTGTAGGGGGAGGCCTGTTGGTTCTGCCTTGAAGATTGGCTGGTGGTGGCATTTGGCGCACCCCCTGACTAGGAGGAGTGACCAAGGACGGTTCTGCCGTCAACACTGCTTGCTGCGCGATGAGCGATTGGTATGCTGCATTGATAGTGGCGATGTTCTTGGCATACCACGAGGCTGGGGTTTCGCCCTCTGGTAAGCCAAGTAATGCAGATACATTTTGAGGTGGCACCGGGTTGGACGGTCCTTCGCCGTTGTTACCTGGGGTAGCCATTTGTGTGATACGGGTAACGCTCCCGCGCTGACCCCCCGTGTTGGTGATCTCAACTTCGCCTATCTCTTCGATTTGGGCTTGGAGGTTTTGGACTCCTTCACCCAAGGCCGTGTTGGAGTTGGCTCCGAAGCCGAACTCTGGAAAGATTCCTTGACCAGTCATAGTCGAAGGATGAAAAGATGTCAAAGGCTCAAATAAAGAAGATGAGGGTGTTTATAGAAAAAATCGGTGGGCGCCAATGAAGAAACAGTGATCTAATTAAGGTATTAATTAGATGGGTTTATGTTCCTTTCATAGAGGTTAATCTTCTCTTAGGTATTTGAGCTCCGACTGGTTACTCAACCTGCAAAACAGAACACCGTTACTCGTTAGGAGGGGAATGTGGGGGTTTCCCTCTTAACCGGGCTCCGGCGTGAGAATAAGCGGTTGCTTTGAGAGTAATTAAGTAGTAAAGAGTGAGAGCCGAGAGAATAGAATGAATAACCTGAGGAATGAAGGTCTCTATTTATAGCCGGAGAGGTGTAAGAGGTTGTGGGCTGATGGGCCTTGGGCCAGAAACGGACAACAACGAATATGCTCTTTGCCTTGCTGGCCTCGACTGCTTAGTGGCTTCTAGATGCTCGTCGGTGCTGGCGCACCTTGATTGGAGCCACGTGTCATTGTTGTCGGCCTTGTTGTCCCCTCTGTCATCAGCAGACAAGTGGAGATCGTGGGATAGTTGTCCCCGTCTCTTGATTGGTGCCATGTAGGCGTCCTTGTGTACTTATCGTCAGAAGATCGTGGCGCACGATTGAACAGAGCCTGCTGGACGTTCATTGGCTCTTTTTACTGCCACTTGTACCCTGTGTACCTCTGTAGGTAACAGCGCGTCTTCTTATGGAGAGGATTTTGTTTGGTGGCAACTAACCCGCGCGGGGCTAGTGTGCTCACTTATACCATTATTTTTATGCTAAGTGTTGCTATCTGACTTCATTATGTGCTCTTCCTCGCGCGGGGCTAAATCATAATGTGACGTAAGCTGCGCGAGGTTGTTATTATTAAGTTGTTATGCTAAGGAGTATGGTCTCACGTGTAACCTGTTATGAGGTTTGCGCGACTCTTTGGGACCATACCCCTTCAGTGGGCGATGGCCTGAGGCCCAAACTCTCGAGAGGCCCGAAATTTTAAATTTTTTAAAATAAATATTTGTATAAATTGTATCTAAAGTATTATGGTGTTGAAAATAATAATAAGGGCTAAGTTAGATGAATTGGTTATTGGTTTACATTCCAAGTTAGAGAATTCAGGTTCAGTTCCCACACGTTTAATTTTTAATTAATAGTTGACATACGATAAGGATGGAGATCAACTTTCATTTGGTTTCTAGTTTATGTGCATTTATTTAATTAAATTTACAAATATCTACTATGTTTTTTTTTTATATAAAATCTAACCATAAATGACTTATTTTATTTACTTTTTTTTAGTTTTAGGTATTAATTTTTGATAATAGAAACTTGAATTATTGATGTTTGAAATTAAACTGAACGTTGAATTTTCATAAGGGCCTACATTTTTAGTCGTCCTAGGCCCTAAAGTGTCAAGGATTCTCGAGGAAGGCTTTGATCTCTTGTACGAGATCTTCTCTCGTAAATGCCCTCTTTTTAACGATCACATGTTCTTTCATTTCATGTCTTCAAAGTCATTCTTAAGGCGTTTGATGTGTAATCACTGACAGACATCTGCGTTTGGTATCAAACTCCCACCACACCAACACATTGCGTGCGAAAACTATGTGATTAATGTACATTAGACTGGAGGGTATGGGGGCCGTCCCCATGCCCGTCCCTTGTTTGCCGCCCCGTCTTCCCCACCTCTCTGCTCCGGCGCCGGGCCAGGTCCGGCTTCTCCGTCCTCCACAAGCCGGTGTCGACACCTCTCTCTCCCATACACACACACCTATACATACATATATATATATAATAAAGGGGTTCATCCCCCACCCCCTAGCTAGGTCCATCCTCTTTAGGCCCCGCTTACGTGGCGGTGATGTGGCGGCCCATCCTCTTAGGGATTAGGCTCTCCATACCCTCCAGTCTTAAACGGAAAAGGATGAATGGTGTAGTTAACGCGGTTAAAGGACGAAACATACAATATCTCGACATACCTAAATGACAAAAATTTAATGTTGTTATTTATTTTAGGGTTTACATATTCACACACCTTATTCCCTATTTCCACACCTTTCTAGACGCCTCGTATAGCCCTATACGAGGCGTATAGGGTTGCTTTTCCCGACCAGCTTCTGCACCTCGTACAACATCACATCAGTCACATCAGATGGGGAGTCTAGCCCTGTACGAGGGGTTAATACGAGGGTACTTAGACGCCTGGTATAGGTCTATACGAGGCGTCTTGCTGACCGATTTGACTATGATGCGACTATGTCTGACATGACTTAAAGGCATACGGGGAGTAAAGACCTACACGAGGCATCTTTAGCTCACATAAAATGCAACCTACAGTGCATTCTTGGTCCACACCCGAGCATTCAACAAACACTCACATTCGCACATTCTGTTTCTTCTTGTATTTATTTGAAAGACTCTTGTTGTTTGTATTTGCGTTCTTATCATCCCGGAGTGTTGAAATGTCATCATATTGGGACGACAACTATATCTTCGGGCAGTATTCTAGCGAAAAGTGGGAGCACAAAAGCGTTCCGGTAACAGTTATTAGCTTAAATGTTTTAATTACTTGTTGTTTTAGTTTATTATTTACTAATGATGATACGATTGTCTATTTTGGAGGACTCTGGCGTTCCCGATTCTAATGAGCAAGAGGAGGTTGTGTCTAGTATACAAGGAAAACAAAACAGCCCGTTTCTAGATTTGAACAAGCATCCTCCTGTTGATGAAACAGCCCCTGTAGATGACTCATACCATGCTAGTGGATACGGAGGAAACGGTGGATACGGAGGAAACGGTGGATACGGAGGAGACGGTGGATACGGAGGAGACGTTGGATACCGAGGAGATGGTGGATACGGAGGAGACGGTGGATACGGAGGAGACGGTGGATACCGAGGAGATGGTGGATACGGAGGAGACAGTGGATACGGAGGAGACCGTGGATACGGAGGAAACGGTGGATACGGAGGAAACCGTGGATACCGAGGAGATGGTGGATACGGAGGAGACAGTGGATATGGAGGAGACCGTGGATACGGAGGAGACGGTGGATACGGAGGAGACGGTGGATATGGTGGATACGGTGGATATGGTGGATACGGGGGATACGGTGGATACGGAGGAGACGGTGATCATCAGCAATTCATTTCCCCGGGCACTCCTTACGTTCATCAAAACAATTCGGACGTTGGAGGATATGGTGGTTATGGTGGATATGGTAGATATGGTGGTGAAACACCTCCCATTCTGGACAGTCTGTACTTAAAAAAGCAGGTATAAATTACTATTTTATTATTATTATTATTATTATTATTATTATTATTATTATTTTATTATTATTATTTTATTATTATTATTATTATTATTATTATTATTATTATTATTATTAATATTGTCGATGTTACAGGTTTTCAACTCCTTAGATGAACTAAAGAAACAGATACAAGAAATAGCAAACGCGGATGGTTTCGTTATTGTCACCCGTCGATCAAAGAAAATCGGGGGAAGAACCGGGAGGGTATGGCTTGAATGTGATCGTGGTGGTGAGCACCAGAGTACAGCAACACTTAGAAAAGCTGGAAGCAAAAAAACCGGTTGCCCGTTTTACCTGTTGGCTGTCCGAAATCACCCGTATGAAACCTGGGAGATAAAAGACGGAACAATTGAACATAACCATGAACTTTGTGAGGACCTGTCGGCCCACGCGTTTGTGCGAAGGTTTACTCCAAGCGAAATGAAACTGATCGAGCAGCTGACAGCTCAAAACATGGAGCCGCGCAAAATATTTCAAACGATAAGGAAGCAGGACCCCGACAGGTTTCATGTTCAGAAAGACGTTCAAAACGTTGTAGCGAAGATTAGAGCCGAACAAAGACAAGGATTGACTCCCATGCAGTCACTAGAAAACGTGCTGATAAACAACGACTTTATTTACGAGACACGGGAAGAACCCGGAACAGAGATCGTAACAGAGATCTTCTTTCTTCATCGGGACTCGAGAGTCATGTGGCGTGCATTCCCCCACGTCATGATGATCGATGTGACGTACAAGACCAACATATACAATATGCCCTTTATCCAGATTGTTGGTATGACGCCTACCAACAAATCGTTTATTATCGCGCATGCCGTTGTTAGTAAAGAACGGGGTGATAACTTTGTGTGGGTGCTTGAGAGGGTTAAGTCAATGTTGGATAAATGTATGGAGCCACGTGTGATTTTAACGGATAGAGACCTAGCCCTTATGGGCGCGTGTGCTAAAGTATTTCCAAACGCCTCCAGGCTTCTTTGCAGGTGGCACATACAACAGAATGTTATGAAGCACTGCAAGGGTGCCTTCACAGACGAAGACTGGAAGAATTTTTTGTCATTCTGGGGGACATTGATTGAGTCTCCATCCATACCCATCTACGAGTACCACTTACGCAACATGCGAAAGCGACTTGTGGAGTGCAAACGTTCTAGTAAGTTTTTCTAATAACATACGACTCACCTATGCAAATTTTATTAAATTATTTTTACTTTTTAGGAGTCTTCAAATACGTGTATGATAACTGGCTAAAAGACTATAAGGAGATGTTCGTCTTTGCGTGGACTGATAAGAGGCGCAACTTTGGTAATCGTACCACAAACAGAGTTGAGAGCCAACACGCCAACTTAAAGAGATACGTCCTAGATAGGAGCTCGCTGGACCGTGTAGTTGGTTGTGTCCGGGATATAGTTGAGACATAGTTCGGTGAAATAAGGAAGACTTTTCGAGAAAGCATCGAAAAAACAATGAAACACCACAAACACCCGATGTTTCAACACCTACTTGGAAAAGATTCCCATACAGCCCTTGACTTGTTGCATGGAGAGGTGATGCGTGTCAGTGTGTATATGTTTTTAATATATAATTAAGCCCTTTTTACACTTTTAACCAAGTTTTAAATTTATAAAACACGATATTCACTAACACTAAACACACATATGGGCAAGTGCACCCATCGTGGACGTAGTATAGTGTTGGTAAGATACCGAGGTCGTCGAAGGACACAAGAGCTTTTAATACCGGTTTATCCTCAACGTCTAACCAAATCAAAAAGTTAGAAAAATGTTTTAAACTAAGAAAAATAAAAACTAACTAAATGCTGAAAAATAAAATAAAATAAAAACAGATAGACAAGATGAATCACTTGGATCCGACACGTGTATTAGTATAACCTTTGATTATTTTCGCACTTTTGCACTTGTTTAAGAGATTATCTTAGTTATTGTAGTAGGCCCCTCTTTTGAAGGCGACGTTACCATCAACCCAGTAGTTTGAGTCAGCAAGGATACAATCCTAAAGGGTCGGATTATTGAAAGATAATGAATTAAGTTATTAATGCAAATTATGGTAGGCCCCGCTTTTGGCGGTGACGTTACCCTCGGCTAAGTAGTCTGAGTCAGCAGGGATACAGTCCTAAATAGCCGGATTATAGTATTAATAGTAGTTAGCTTATGAGGGAGTCAAAGAGTTTGGATCCCCGCCATCCAATACCTATGGGCATTGAAGGAGATCCTACTAAATTTGACCCAGGTCCCAAGCAGGACCTCTAAACGCTGAACAAGGGCAAGACCTTTACCAAACCGTTCCCTTAACCCCCGACCAGGTAGCCAACATACCTCCATATAGACCGTGGAGATATGAATGGTGAAAATCTTTTATTTTATATAGACAGTAAAATAATGCCAAGACACCACGGACAAACGATAAGGAAAGATCACCTTCAACATAAGTAACTAGTTATTAAAGTCATTAATACAAAACCAAATAAAAAGTGCAAAAGATTAAAAATAAAAAGTATTATACTAAACACTTGTCTTCACCAAGTGATGTAAGAGACTTAGGCAAACATGGCCTTGATTGTCAAGAACTCTTACGATCAATCTTGGATCCCGAGACGACTCACACACTCTACGATGGACAATGGATGATGGTGGTGGATGATGGTGTTATGGTGGTGGTGGGTGGTGGATGAGGTGTGAGAGAGGTGGTGTGCCAAGGGATGAGTTGAAATGAAGCCAAGCACTCCTATTTATAGGCTGAACAGAAGCCTGGGCACGGCCCCGTGTCCGCTGGACACGGCCCCGTGCCCGTCTGACACTCTCTCTCTTCATTAATTGTAATTCGCAATTACAATAAATGCACCTGCAGCACTCTGACCACGCCCCCGTGTCCGCTGGGCACGGCCCCGTGGTGAGCAATAGAAGCTTCTACCACTTTGTCTTTTGTGCCAGGGCTGACCATCCTGGACACTGCCCCGTGCTCGCTGAGCACGGCCCCGTGTTGAGCTGGACACGCCCCGTGTCCGCTGGACACAGCCCCGTGTTCAGTTGGGCACAGCCCCATGCTCAGCTGGGCACAGCCCCATGCTCAGCTGGGCACAGCCCCATGCTCAGCTTTCTTCTTGTTTTTGCTTTGGGAGATGCTGTCGAGGAGTCGGGCATGCCACGTTTCTTCCTTTTCTTTGTATTTATGTTGGATTTGGCTGCATTTTTGCTTCTTTTGTTCATTTAAGCTCTTTTAACCCTGAAAATACAAAAGGAAGACAAAAGCACACTTTTTCCAACATTAGTACTTAAAAAGGGTTAGTTTATGCCTCATTTGATGTAATTTATATGTTGCATTTTACACACATCAAATACCCCCACACTTGAATCTTTGCTTGTCCTCAAGCAAAACTCTTTAATATGTGGCTTACACTCCCAAATGGAATGGGTAGAAGAGAAGGTTTTGGGCTTGTCTTGAGTGTCGGGAATCCAAGATCTTTATTGGGTTTTATTTTTATACTATTTACAATCCTATTCGTTATGATTTATTTAGAACGTTTCATAAGATAAATTACTTATTTGGGCATAGCATGCCTTTTTTTAAAATTCCATTTATATACAAGTTCACATACCTCACGGGGGATCACTCAACACTCGGCCGAAGATGTATTTTTAGTGAATCACTCGAGAGCGGCATGGAACTTATTCCTACCATAAGCTTGCCAAGCAATCAATCCTCCTCCTTTTTAACTTTATACCTTTGTAAATATCAAGAGGACTTTTTGGATGAAGGGTTAGGTTTGGGCTAAAGGTGGGTGGTTGGGTTAGTGGTTAGTAAAAGGGCGAAAAGCGTAAAAAGCGTCGGTTTTCGTAAAACACTTTTTTTTCTACTTTTTTTTTTCTTCACTTTTTTTTATTCTAATGAAGCATTTTTCAAACAAGGTTTCTTTTGATGAGCTTGTTTGTTTATTGCTAACTTCATCTCTTTTTTTTTCTTTTTTTTTTTTTTGTCACAAGAAAACCGAGCTTTGTTACTAAAATAAAGGGTTTAAAATGAAAAAGGTTTTGGTGGGTAAAGGGTGTTTGTTTTGAGGAAAGAAACGAAAAGGTTTAGGCTCAAAGGGGTTAACTAAGGGGATTTTTGGGTAGGTGGTAAAAAAAAAAAAAATTAATGGTGTAGAAATAAAAAGGGGTTAGTCCTAATGCCTCCATCATTTACTTACTCGGGTTTAAGTTGGTAAGGACCGGGAATGTATCGTCGTGGCAAGTTCTAGAGTCATAAGAACCAAGCGGCTATTCACACAAGAAACGAAAAATGAGCATTTAGTTTAGAGATGTATATTTGTATGCTCAATAAAGGCTCAAAACTCACTTTTGTGGGAATAGGTTTTTATGTGATCAAGTATATATAATCAAATTTTAACTAAGATTGTCATGCCGTTTCATAATCTTCTTATTTGGTTCTTTTTATCACGACGCTATCGGTTGTAAACTTGTAAAAATATAACCTTTTTAGAACTTGTTATTCCCAAATTAAACCAAGACAAGTAAAAAGAAATGAAAAGTTTTTGAAAAAATTTGGGGTGATTAGCGGTTCCAATAGAGTTTTGTGTAAGGCTTGTTATTAGGACTTGCAAAATTCAAGGTTTTAGCATCCCCCCACACTTAAATTACACATTGTCCTCAATGTGTCCCAAAAATAAGATTTTCGGTTGATTAGAATGTGTAAAAGTGGGTTAAAAACAAGATTTTATGGTACTGGGTAGCTGAACACGGGGTGGTGTTGGCTGAACACGGCCCCATGTCCAGACTGCCAGTACCAAAAGTAAACAGAAGGCTGGGCACGGGGGCGTGTTCAGTGAGCACGGCCCCGTGTCCAGGTACCTGAACTGGGCATTTCTGCAGATTTTTGGGCACGGGGGCGTGTTGGGTGAGCACGGCCCCGTGCTGAACTTGCAGTAATGAAGAAAAATTGTCGAGAGGCTCTGTTTTTGCGCATGGGGTGTTGGTTCAAGCTTCCCTTAGCATCCTTCACCATCCCGAGTGTGTTTTATTCCTGAAAATTAAAACTAAACTAGAAAGCATAAAAGTTAAACTAATCTAAAACTAAGGATAGTTCCGCGGAATGCCTCCGTGGTGCGCCACGTTTATAAGGGTCCTTGGCTAGACCCTCCTTATCGGGTGGTTCAGGCTCATCTTCAATTAGGGGGTCATTATTGCCAAAAGGATATTTCATTGAGCGCTCAAGATCTATGCTCCTTTTGAATGCCCCTAATTGAAGAGGTAGATTATTAAACTTCCGGTTTTTCAAAGCTTCATGAGTTTTTACAAAAGGTTTTCCCAAGACTAGAGGAGCGTCATCGAGGATGACAAAGTCGGTTGGAATAACCATTTGATTTGTTTGAACCAAGAAATCCTCAACTACACCGATTGATTTTATTACTTTCCGATCGGATAGAAAAATGGGTATTTGAAGTGGAGAAAAATCACTAATACTTAATTTTTCGAAAATGTAGTTAGGCATTATGTTAACACAAAGATCCTTATCGATGGTGATATTACTAATAAATGAATTTTGAAAGAAACATGGAACCGGTGTAATGTTAATTTCAAAAGGGTCTTCTTTTATTAGCGAGGTTTGATCATTAGTTAACTTAACGCTTACTAAGTCTTTGATTTTAGCACTAGTGTTTAACTCTTTTAAAAACTTAGCATGAGGGGTTATTAAACAATGGTTTTCGAAAGTAGGTGACAAGAGGTTAATTTCTTCAAAATTAGACTCTTCTTGAATTTTAACATTATCGGACTCACCTTTTTCTTTGTTTAACTCATGTGTCGGTTTTTCACTTTCTTGTTCTTCCATTTTTACACTTTCAACTATCTCTACGTTATTATCATTTTTTAGCTCCTCTCTTGCGCGGGATTCCTCTTCCCTTGCGCGAGATTCTTTTATGCAACGTTCGATAGTTTTAATGTGTTCTAATATCCTATTGGTCACTTCGGTGAGATTGAAAGAATTTGGATCCTCAAAGCTTGAATCCGGTTGTTCGATCCTAGGTTCCTCATAGTACTCATATGAAGTAGATGGTTCACACCATTGTTCTTCATTGTAAGTATATGATGGATAAGGGTCGAAACTTTGTTCTTCATAGTACTCATATGAGGTGGGTTGTTCACGCCATGGTTCCTCATAATAAGAGTATGAAGGTGGTGGCTCATATCTTGAATCTTCAAAGTATGAGTATGAAGGCTCATACCTTGGTTCATCAAAATATGAGTATGAGGGAGTAGGTTCATACCTTTGGTCTTCATAGGATGTGTATGAAGTTGATGGCTCGTACCTGGGCTCCTCATAATGGTTGTATGGATTGGATGGTTGATATGAAGTATTATATTGAACCGAGCGTGCGTTACGACAATTAGTGCAATAATTACCCCTATAATCATCCTCATCATAGGTGTAGTTGTAACCTCTTGAGTATTGATCCATAAGAATCACTCAACAGATCACAACTGAGTCTCGGGACCAGAAAACAAAAATAAGACGGAAACAGAAGCTGGACACGGCCCCGTGTTGGGTGAACACGGCCCCGTGTTCAGGGTCTGTATCTGGGCGTTTTAATTAAAGTTACTGGTCACGTTGAGCACGGGGGCGTGTTTAGCGAGCACGGCCCCGTGTTCAGACTCTGTATCTGGGTATCTACTCTAAAATATGCAGCACGGGGGCGTGTTCAGCGAGCACGGCCCCGTGTTCAGGCTACTGTAAATGCAAAACTAAACTAAAATGCAGAAAAATGCGCGCGTTTTGAAAAGGTTTTGAAAAACTGATTAGGCCGTCGATTTTAAGCTTTCTTAAAATCCTTGTGTCCCCGGCAACGGCGCCAAAAACTTGATGCGTGTCAGTGTGTATATGTTTTTAATATATAATTAAGCCCTTTTTACACTTTTAACCAAGTTTTAAATTTATAAAACACGATATTCACTAACACTAAACACACATATGGGCAAGTGCACCCATCGTGGACGTAGTATAGTGTTGGTAAGATACCGAGGTCGTCCAAGGACACAAGAGCTTTTAATACCGGTTTATCCTCAACGTCTAACCAAATCAAAAAGTTAGAAAAATGTTTTAAACTAAGAAAAATAAAAACTAACTAAATGCTGAAAAATAAAATAAAATAAAAACAGATAGACAAGATGAATCACTTGGATCCGACACGTGTATTAGTATAACCTTTGATTATTTTCGCACTTTTGCACTTGTTTAAGAGATTATCTTAGTTATTGTAGTAGGCCCCTCTTTTGAAGGCGACGTTACCCTCAACCCAGTAGTTTGAGTCAGGAAGGATACAATCCTAAAGGGTCGGATTATTGAAAGATAATGAATTAAGTTATTAATGCAAATTATGGTAGGCCCCGCTTTTGGCGGTGACGTTACCCTCGGCTAAGTAGTCTGAGTCAGCAGGGATACAGTCCTAAATAGCCGGATTATAGTATTAATAGTAGTTAGCTTATGAGGGGGTCAAAGAGTTTGGATCCCCGCCATCCAATACCTATGGGCATTGAAGGAGATCCTACTAAATTTGACCCAGGTCCCAAGCAGGACCTCTAAACGCTGAACAAGGGCAAGACCTTTACCAAACCGTTCCCTTAACCCCCGACCAGGTAGCCAACATACCTCCATATAGACCGTGGAGATATGAATGGTGAAAATCTTTTATTTTATATAGACAGTAAAATAATGCCAAGACACCACGGACAAACGATAAGGAAAGATCACCTTCAACATAAGTAACTAGTTATTAAAGTCATTAATACAAAACCAAATAAAAAGTGCAAAAGATTAAAAATAAAAAGTATTATACTAAACACTTGTCTTCACCAAGTGATGTAAGAGACTTAGGCAAACATGGCCTTGATTGTCAAGAACTCTTACGATCAATCTTGGATCCCGAGACGACTCACACACTCTACGATGGACAATGGATGATGGTGGTGGATGATGGTGTTATGGTGGTGGTGGGTGGTGGATGAGGTGTGAGAGAGGTGGTGTGCCAAGGGATGAGTTGAAATGAAGCCAAGCACTCCTATTTATAGGCTGAACAGAAGCCTGGGCACGGCCCCGTGTCCGCTGGACACGGCCCCGTGCCCGTCTGACACTCTCTCTCTTCATTAATTGTAATTCGCAATTACAATAAATGCACCTGCAGCACTCTGACCACGCCCCCGTGTCCGCTGGGCACGGCCCCGTGGTGAGCAATAGAAGCTTCTACCACTTTGTCTTTTGTGCCAGGGCTGACCATCCTGGACACTGCCCCGTGCTCGCTGAGCACGGCCCCGTGTTGAGCTGGACACGCCCCGTGTCCGCTGGACACAGCCCCGTGTTCAGCTGGGCACAGCCCCATGCTCAGCTGGGCACAGCCCCATGCTCAGCTGGGCACAGCCCCATGCTCAGCTTTCTTCTTGTTTTTGCTTTGGGAGATGCTGTCGAGGAGTCGGGCATGCCACGTTTCTTCCTTTTCTTTGTATTTATGTTGGATTTGGCTGCATTTTTGCTTCTTTTGTTCATTTAAGCTCTTTTAACCCTGAAAATACAAAAGGAAGACAAAAGCACACTTTTTCCAACATTAGTACTTAAAAAGGGTTAGTTTATGCCTCATTTGATGTAATTTATATGTTGCATTTTACACACATCAAATACCCCCACACTTGAATCTTTGCTTGTCCTCAAGCAAAACTCTTTAATATGTGGCTTACACTCCCAAATGGAATGGGTAGAAGAGAAGGTTTTGGGCTTGTCTTGAGTGTCGGGAATCCAAGATCTTTATTGGGTTTTATTTTTATACTATTTACAATCCTATTCGTTATGATTTATTTAGAACGTTTCATAAGATAAATTACTTATTTGGGCATAGCATGCCTTTTTTTAAAATTCCATTTATATACAAGTTCACATACCTCACGGGGGATCACTCAACACTCGGCCGAAGATGTATTTTTAGTGAATCACTCGAGAGCGGCATGGAACTTATTCCTACCATAAGCTTGCCAAGCAATCAATCCTCCTCCTTTTTAACTTTATACCTTTGTAAATATCAAGAGGACTTTTTGGATGAAGGGTTAGGTTTGGGCTAAAGGTGGGTGGTTGGGTTAGTGGTTAGTAAAAGGGCGAAAAGCGTAAAAAGCGTCGGTTTTCGTAAAACACTTTTTTTTCTACTTTTTTTTTTCTTCACTTTTTTTTATTCTAATGAAGCATTTTTCAAACAAGGTTTCTTTTGATGAGCTTGTTTGTTTATTGCTAACTTCATCTCTTTTTTTTTTCTTTTTTTTTTTTTGTCACAAGAAAACCGAGCTTTGTTACTAAAATAAAGGGTTTAAAATGAAAAAGGTTTTGGTGGGTAAAGGGTGTTTGTTTTGAGGAAAGAAACGAAAAGGTTTAGGCTCAAAGGGGTTAACTAAGGGGATTTTTGGGTAGGTGGTAAAAAAAAAAAAATTAATGGTGTAGAAATAAAAAGGGGTTAGTCCTAATGCCTCCATCATTTACTTACTCGGGTTTAAGTTGGTAAGGACCGGGAATGTATCGTCGTGGCAAGTTCTAGAGTCATAAGAACCAAGCGGCTATTCACACAAGAAACGAAAAATGAGCATTTAGTTTAGAGATGTATATTTGTATGCTCAATAAAGGCTCAAAACTCACTTTTGTGGGAATAGGTTTTTATGTGATCAAGTATATATAATCAAATTTTAACTAAGATTGTCATGCCGTTTCATAATCTTCTTATTTGGTTCTTTTTATCACGACGCTATCGGTTGTAAACTTGTAAAAATATAACCTTTTTAGAACTTGTTATTCCCAAATTAAACCAAGACAAGTAAAAAGAAATGAAAAGTTTTTGAAAAAATTTGGGGTGATTAGCGGTTCCAATAGAGTTTTGTGTAAGGCTTGTTATTAGGACTTGCAAAATTCAAGGTTTTAGCATCCCCCCACACTTAAATTACACATTGTCCTCAATGTGTCCCAAAAATAAGATTTTCGGTTGATTAGAATGTGTAAAAGTGGGTTAAAAACAAGATTTTATGGTACTGGGTAGCTGAACACGGGGTGGTGTTGGCTGAACACGGCCCCATGTCCAGACTGCCAGTACCAAAAGTAAACAGAAGGCTGGGCACGGGGGCGTGTTCAGTGAGCACGGCCCCGTGTCCAGGTACCTGAACTGGGCATTTCTGCAGATTTTTGGGCACGGGGGCGTGTTGGGTGAGCACGGCCCCGTGCTGAACTTGCAGTAATGAAGAAAAATTGTCGAGAGGCTCTGTTTTTGCGCATGGGGTGTTGGTTCAAGCTTCCCTTAGCATCCTTCACCATCCCGAGTGTGTTTTATTCCTGAAAATTAAAACTAAACTAGAAAGCATAAAAGTTAAACTAATCTAAAACTAAGGATAGTTCCGTGGAATGCCTCCGTGGTGCGCCACGTTTATAAGGGTCCTTGGCTAGACCCTCCTTATCGGGTGGTTCAGGCTCATCTTCAATTAGGGGGTCATTATTGCCAAAAGGATATTTCATTGAGCGCTCAAGATCTATGCTCCTTTTGAATGCCCCTAATTGAAGAGGTAGATTATTAAACTTCCGGTTTTTCAAAGCTTCATGAGTTTTTACAAAAGGTTTTCCCAAGACTAGAGGAGCGTCATCGAGGATGACAAAGTCGGTTGGAATAACCATTTGATTTGTTTGAACCAAGAAATCCTCAACTACACCGATTGATTTTATTACTTTCCGATCGGATAGAAAAATGGGTATTTGAAGTGGAGAAAAATCACTAATACTTAATTTTTCGAAAATGTAGTTAGGCATTATGTTAACACAAAGATCCTTATCGATGGTGATATTACTAATAAATGAATTTTGAAAGAAACATGGAACCGGTGTAATGTTAATTTCAAAAGGGTCTTCTTTTATTAGCGAGGTTTGATCATTAGTTAACTTAACGCTTACTAAGTCTTTGATTTTAGCACTAGTGTTTAACTCTTTTAAAAACTTAGCATGAGGGGTTATTAAACAATGGTTTTCGAAAGTAGGTGACAAGAGGTTAATTTCTTCAAAATTAGACTCTTCTTGAATTTTAACATTATCGGACTCACCTTTTTCTTTGTTTAACTCATGTGTCGGTTTTTCACTTTCTTGTTCTTCCATTTTTACACTTTCAACTATCTCTACGTTATTATCATTTTTAGCTCCTCTCTTGCGCGGGATTCCTCTTCCCTTGCGCGAGATTCTTTTATGCAACGTTCGATAGTTTTAATGTGTTCTAATATCCTATTGGTCACTTCGGTGAGATTGAAAGAATTTGGATCCTCAAAGCTTGAATCCGGTTGTTCGATCCTAGGTTCCTCATAGTACTCATATGAAGTAGATGGTTCACACCATTGTTCTTCATTGTAAGTATATGATGGATAAGGGTCGAAACTTTGTTCTTCATAGTACTCATATGAGGTGGGTTGTTCACGCCATGGTTCCTCATAATAAGAGTATGAAGGTGGTGGCTCATATCTTGAATCTTCAAAGTATGAGTATGAAGGCTCATACCTTGGTTCATCAAAATATGAGTATGAGGGAGTAGGTTCATACCTTTGGTCTTCATAGGATGTGTATGAAGTTGATGGCTCGTACCTGGGCTCCTCATAATGGTTGTATGGATTGGATGGTTGATATGAAGTATTATATTGAACCGAGCGTGCGTTACGACAATTAGTGCAATAATTACCCCTATAATCATCCTCATCATAGGTGTAGTTGTAACCTCTTGAGTATTGATCCATAAGAATCACTCAACAGATCACAACTGAGTCTCGGGACCAGAAAACAAAAATAAGACGGAAACAGAAGCTGGACACGGCCCCGTGTTGGGTGAACACGGCCCCGTGTTCAGGGTCTGTATCTGGGCGTTTTAATTAAAGTTACTGGTCACGTTGAGCACGGGGGCGTGTTCAGCGAGCACGGCCCCGTGTTCAGACTCTGTATCTGGGTATCTACTCTAAAATATGCAGCACGGGGGCGTGTTCAGCGAGCACGGCCCCGTGTTCAGGCTACTGTAAATGCAAAACTAAACTAAAATGCAGAAAAATGCGCGCGTTTTGAAAAGGTTTTGAAAAACTGATTAGGCCGTCGATTTTAAGCTTTCTTAAAATCCTTGTGTCCCCGGCAACGGCGCCAAAAACTTGATGCGTGTCAGTGTGTATATGTTTTTAATATATAATTAAGCCCTTTTTACACTTTTAACCAAGTTTTAAATTTATAAAACACGATATTCACTAACACTAAACACACATATGGGCAAGTGCACCCATCGTGGACGTAGTATAGTGTTGGTAAGATACCGAGGTCGTCCAAGGACACAAGAGCTTTTAATACCGGTTTATCCTCAACGTCTAACCAAATCAAAAAGTTAGAAAAATGTTTTAAACTAAGAAAAATAAAAACTAACTAAATGCTGAAAAATAAAATAAAATAAAAACAGATAGACAAGATGAATCACTTGGATCCGACACGTGTATTAGTATAACCTTTGATTATTTTCGCACTTTTGCACTTGTTTAAGAGATTATCTTAGTTATTGTAGTAGGCCCCTCTTTTGAAGGCGACGTTACCCTCAACCCAGTAGTTTGAGTCAGCAAGGATACAATCCTAAAGGGTCGGATTATTGAAAGATAATGAATTAAGTTATTAATGCAAATTATGGTAGGCCCCGCTTTTGGCGGTGACGTTACCCTCGGCTAAGTAGTCTGAGTCAGCAGGGATACAGTCCTAAATAGCCGGATTATAGTATTAATAGTAGTTAGCTTATGAGGGGGTCAAAGAGTTTGGATCCCCGCCATCCAATACCTATGGGCATTGAAGGAGATCCTACTAAATTTGACCCAGGTCCCAAGCAGGACCTCTAAACGCTGAACAAGGGCAAGACCTTTACCAAACCGTTCCCTTAACCCCCGACCAGGTAGCCAACATACCTCCATATAGACCGTGGAGATATGAATGGTGAAAATCTTTTATTTTATATAGACAGTAAAATAATGCCAAGACACCACGGACAAACGATAAGGAAAGATCACCTTCAACATAAGTAACTAGTTATTAAAGTCATTAATACAAAACCAAATAAAAAGTGCAAAAGATTAAAAATAAAAAGTATTATACTAAACACTTGTCTTCACCAAGTGATGTAAGAGACTTAGGCAAACATGGCCTTGATTGTCAAGAACTCTTACGATCAATCTTGGATCCCGAGACGACTCACACACTCTACGATGGACAATGGATGATGGTGGTGGATGATGGTGTTATGGTGGTGGTGGGTGGTGGATGAGGTGTGAGAGAGGTGGTGTGCCAAGGGATGAGTTGAAATGAAGCCAAGCACTCCTATTTATAGGCTGAACAGAAGCCTGGGCACGGCCCCGTGTCCGCTGGACACGGCCCCGTGCCCGTCTGACACTCTCTCTCTTCATTAATTGTAATTCGCAATTACAATAAATGCACCTGCAGCACTCTGACCACGCCCCCGTGTCCGCTGGGCACGGCCCCGTGGTGAGCAATAGAAGCTTCTACCACTTTGTCTTTTGTGCCAGGGCTGACCATCCTGGACACTGCCCCGTGCTCGCTGAGCACGGCCCCGTGTTGAGCTGGACATGCCCCGTGTCCGCTGGACACAGCCCCGTGTTCAGCTGGGCACAGCCCCATGCTCAGCTGGGCACAGCCCCATGCTCAGCTGGGCACAGCCCCATGCTCAGCTGGGCACAGCCCCATGCTCAGCTGGGCACAGCCCCATGCTCAGCTTTCTTCTTGTTTTTGCTTTGGGAGATGCTGTCGAGGAGTCGGGCATGCCACGTTTCTTCCTTTTCTTTGTATTTATGTTGGATTTGGCTGCATTTTTGCTTCTTTTGTTCATTTAAGCTCTTTTAACCCTGAAAATACAAAAGGAAGACAAAAGCACACTTTTTCCAACATTAGTACTTAAAAAGGGTTAGTTTATGCCTCATTTGATGTAATTTATATGTTGCATTTTACACACATCAAGAGGCAATTAGGAAGCTAGATGTCTTGGAGCGCTTTCATTCATCATGTGGTTGCCAAATGTGGCACAGCTGTGGGTTGCCCTGTGCTTGTAGGATAGAAAAGTACATGCGTGAAGGTAATAATTGTTAAACGTACAACACTTGTGTGATATATTTCCTTTTTTTCATTTTACTTAAACAATAATGTTTTTAACCGTGCAGAGCGTCCGATTCAACTCGAAGACATAGACGTCTTCTGGCGGAAACTTAACTTCCAAAGTTGTAAATTGATAGACGACTCCGTTGACGTGGTCGAAGAGCTAGATATTGTTAGACAACAATTACAGTCGCAACCCCCAGCTCAGCAAAAAAGCCTGATGTCAAAGATTAAAGCGGTGTTGACTCCAACGAAATCTACCAAGAAACCACCGGTTGTCCAACAAAATACTCGTGGCCGACCAACAACAAAGCAGGTACAAGAAAGGTTGGACGAGGCCTCTCGTATAGATGAAGAATTGAGGAGAAGCTCCTTCGGTGATGCAAACACGTGCTTTGAAGGTTCACGACAAAGTAAGTACGATAAACCTCGCCACAGCTCGTACGTTCCGTCTCAGGCCTCTCAACAGTCGGTTATAAGGTCCCAAAAACCCAAAGCGAGCCTAAGCCGTTCAAAGAGTTCTAAGAAGAAAGAGACACGAGATGATCACGGTTTTCCTTTAATCATTGGGGACGAGTACGTGGGAATCATCGAACGGATTAAGTCTGCCATTCCACCAGTATTCCATCCGTACGTCTCGTGCATACGAGATGTGATGCCGGACGGTCATTGTGGGTTTCGGTCTGTGGCTGTGGGCTTAGGGATGGATCAGAGTTCATGGGGGCTTATTCGAAGGGACCTTGTCCAAGAAATGGATCATAACGAATCGATCTGGTTCCCAATATTTGAAGCATGGGCTGAAGGTTATTTTTACACGCATCGTCAAGGCCTAATTTGGGATTCAGTGGCCGGTTGTGGGGAGAATCACTGGATGGACTTCCCCTTTGCAGGACTTCTTATTGCACAAACGTACGGTATCGGGGTGCACCTGTTAACGAC